>NC_142878.1:29979696-30280227 GCF_051225735.1 Oryctolagus cuniculus | reverse complement strand
GACTAGAACGCTGGGGTGCTGGCAATGCAGGCAGAGGATTAGTCTAGTGAGCTGCGGCGCCGGCTTTTGAAAATGCTGTTATTTTCAACAGCATAGATGAAGTAGAATGAACTAGGCACAGAAAGGCAAATGCTGTATAATATTACTTAGGTATGTTAAAAAAAAAGAAATTGAACTCATAGGAACAGAGAGTATGGTGATGGTTAGTAGATGCCAGGGGGTGAGTGGAGTGGGTAGGTATTAGTGAAAAGACAACTTTTGGGGCAGACCTTTAATCTAATGGTGAAGACATCTGTTAAGACGTCCATATCAGAGTATCTGGGTTCAATACCCAGCCATGCTCCCAATTCTGGCTTCTTGTCAATGTAGATCCTGGGAGTCAACAATTGATGACTAAATAGTTGGATTCCCGCCACCCATGTAAGAGGCCTGGATTGCATTCTTAACTCTTGGCTTTGGCCTGGCTCTGTTCCAGCTGTTGTGGGCATTTGGAGAGTGAACTGGCAGATAGGAGATCTCTGTATGTCTTTTGACTCTGTATTGCTCTCTCTCTCTGCATCTCTCACAAAAAGAAAAAGACAAACTTTCGGATAGGATGACTAATTGTTCAAGAAATTCATTGTACATTACTGTGACTATAATCAATAATAGTATATTGAATGCCTGAAAACTAAAAAAGGAGATTTTATGTGCTTTTGCCCCCAAAATATGATAATGTGAGATAACAAATATGTTAAATAGCTTGATTGAGCCTTTCCACAATTTACATATGTATAAAAACATGATGTTATAGACCATAAAAATACTTTCTATTTGTCAAGTAAAAATAAAAAATGGTTATTTTGAGTGTGTTAAATAAATTGTTAATTCTTCAACTTCTTTTCAGAGATTAATAGAAGAAAACAATTATAAATTTTGGAATAGTTTTTTTTAATCAAACAAATGACAACTTCTAAAAAAGTTTGTTAGTTTATGAAATTGTGCCAAACAATATACTTTTCTAATTATTTCATGTGTTCCCTTTTGATGAAACCTTTTTGCTGTTGTTTGGCATTAAAGAATTGGCCAGGGTCCAGAACAGCAAACTTATTTGCATCAGTGGTTTAATTAAAAGGATTGTACAACTCCCAAACACCAGACAGAATTTGATAAAACATTTTGATACGATAAATAACATATTACAATAGTTGTGCTTTAATGAGTCCATGAAACTTTAGTTGTTATTTATATTCACATTACATGATTTGACAAGTCATCATCTTACCAAACAGAAGGCAAAGTATGAAATTTTTTGTAGATTCTTGCTCAAATAATTTAGTTTTAATTTTTTCTTATTTATTCGATATGATAAATCTAATTAGAACATGTTTTCTACCCATTGACGAACAATCCTTCCTTCCCATAAGATTATTTCAGATATTCATTTACTTAACTTTCTTATCACTTTGACCATTCAGTGTTTTACCATTTACTATCAAGTACCTCTATGTACTGGGCTTTACTGGTCACAGTAGAGAACAAGAAAAGGAAGGAATGAAGAAAGGATAGAGGGGAGGAAGGAAGGAATGAAAGAATGAAGGAAGGGAAAAGATCAAATGCCATTCTTGAACTGACTATCTAAGACTGTACTGCCTATTGAAAATGTAATAGGCGCCACAACTATGAGCCATATGTATAATTTAGGATTTATACTACTCCCATTTATAAGTAAAAAAACTGGTAAATAGATTTTTTCAAAATTTATTTTTACATTTGAGATTGACATCTAATACTTGCACATTTTAAGGGGCACAGTGCAACTTTCTCTTTCTATATATACATGCATATATGTATATACACATATGTGTGTGTGTATATATATATATATATATATATAATTGACTTTACCAGGCAACCAATCTTTCCATTTCTTTGGCATCTGTTCTTCATGGAGCTTACTAGAGGATCCTTCTAGTTCCTCTTTTCAAGTTCTTTATATAGTACTTAATGTTTTATTGAACTGCTGTCTTGAAAATATTTTAATTTTTAACATGCAATGAATATTTAAAACACTTATGTATGCACACTAAAGTCTTTAGATTCCAATGGATGTTTCCAATAATTAGAACACACCTCAATTTGGCAATCTATTTTTCAAGTGTTCCATAGCACTTGGATAATATACACATAAAAGAAGAGTTCATGGAAAGAAAAAAGAAAAACTCACACAAAGGTAAAACATAAATACATGCAGGTAAATTGAACATATGAGGTAAATAAACATGATGAGTCAAGAAACACATGTAGATCAGAGTACTTCCAGTTCTCAATTCCACAGGCAAAGTCATTACTTTTCTCAAAAACCAAATTGAAACAGAATGAAAATTAAGCAAAACTCATTGGATCAGTAAGAATAGTGAGGACACAGGGCAATCCTCTCCTCATAAGATTAGAGAGACTGGCTAATACAGGAGTCATTATTTACTGATGCAGACACCGAGTGGAAATTGCCACAGAAATATGTGACAAGATAGGAAAATTTGAACTTTAACTGATGAATTGCCAGAAGTTCAGTGTAGACAAACTTGAGAGTTAAAAATCCAGAGGTATTATGAGTCTGGAACTCAGTTCCAGGACAAGCAGATTTGGATTCTAAAAGGATCATAGAGCTATGAATGACAGAAGCATGGGAACTTGATAATTTCATTGTCTCAACAGGTACCCATGCTTGGGGGAGGAGGAGCACAAGATTGTGAAATTCCCCTCCAGAAGCTCGGTTAGGTTTCTATATAAAGTGTAGGAGAAAAGAACACATGTGCTTCTGGAGGAGAAAATATACCATTTTGAAATATGGCTATGCACTATGTTCTTAATAAGGCCTTCCCTTCAGGAGAACCAAGAGCTTAGCCTGCTGGAGTATCAACAGAACCTAACTTATTGAGGGGAAGGGAAATACTCAACTCCAGGCCTATGTTACATACGCTCACTAAAAGCCTGAGACTTCCTTCCACATAGTGTGCCTCCCCATTCCTCCACAAATTATCACATTACTAAAGGCTGTTTGCAACAGTTCTTTTCACCCAGAACATGATGTCTAGCTGTCAAGGAAAGATTACAGGGCATACAAAAAGGCAAAAAACACAAGTTGAAGAGATTTTACAAGTATGCCAGACATGGCAGCGATGTTGGAATTATTAGACTGGGATTTTAAAACAACTGTGATTGTTATACTATGAGCTCTAATAGATAAGGCAGACAACATGTCAGGACAGATGGGGTGTACAAGCAGAGATACAGAAATCCTAAGGAAGAACCATGAAGAAATGGTAGAGATAAAAACACCACAACAAAAATGAGCAATAAATCAAAAGGACTTATTAGTAACTGGGAATAGGTAAAGAAAGAATTTCTGAGTTTGAAGACATATATCTTTAGAAACTTAGAAAACTGAAGCAGAGAACAGAATGAGGAGAATAAAGTAGTCAAAAATGGTGGGGCTGTGTAACAGTGAAACATAAATGTCCAGAAGGAGAAGAAAGAAAAAGGAATAGAAGAAATACCTGAAACAATACAGGATTTTTCCAATTAATATCAGATCTCAAATCACAGATACAGAAGCACAGAGAACATCAAAAGCAGGATAAATGCCAAGAAGATTATACTCAGGCATATCATTTTAAAACTGTAGGAAAAAATCCAATTTGTGTATTCAAAAATTTAATCAAAGAAAAAATACTAAAGCAGTGAAAAGAAAAACATGTCCTATGTATAGAGGAAAAGAGAATTACACCCAAGCTCATCAAAAATAGTGCAAGAAGAGAGTAAAGTGAAAAATTTGAAGTGTTGTCAAAAGGACATCACTAACCTAGACTACTGTATACTGCAAAATTAATATTCAAAGGTAAAGTAGAAATAGACACTCTCCTTACTCAAGCAAAAATTGAGGGAATTTATTGCCAGATGGCAGTGAATATACATAGGATTCTTTTTTTCTCCCCCAGAAACCTTTTATTTAACAAATGCTAACTTCATACATTTAATAATTACATCTTTAGGAGCATGGTGATTCTTACCACTATACCAGCCTTTCTACCCACTCTCCCACCCCTCATCCTCCTCCCTCTCCTATTCCCATTCTTATTTTTTACTAAGTTCTATTTTAAATTAAATTTATGCACATATGATTAACTCTATGTTAAATAAAGATTCAACAAATAGTATAAAAAAACTGTTCTTCAACAATTGAGACAAGGACTGTTCAAAGTCATTGCTTGTCAAAGTGTCAATTTCATTTCTATAGATTGCCTTTCAGGTGTTCTATTAGTTATCACAGGTCAGGGAGAACATATGGTATTTGTCATTTGGAACTCGCTTATTTCACTAAGTATGATGATTTTCAGTTTCACCCATTTTGTTGCAAATAACTAAATTTCATTTTTTTCACCGTATAGAATTCCATGGTGTACATAGCCATAATTTCTTCATCTAGTCTTCAACTAATGGGTATTTGGATTGATTCCATATCTTAGCTATTGTGTACTGTGCTGCGATAAGCATAGGGTACAGTTAACACTTTCATATGCTGATTTCATTTTCTTTGGGTAAATTCCCAAGAGTGGGATGGCTTAGTCATTTGGAGGGTCAATATTCAGATTTTGAAGTTATCTCCATCCCGCCTTCCATAGTGGCTTTGCCAGTTTACATTCCTACCAAGAATGAATTAGGGTACCTTTTCATGTACATCCTTGCCAGCATTTATTGTTTGTTGATTTCTGTATGAAAGCCATCCTAACTGGGGTGAGGTGAAACCTCACTGTGGTTTTGATTTGCATTGCACTGATGGCTAGTGATCTTGAACATTTTTCATGTGTCTGTTGGCCATTTGGATTTCCTCTTTTGAAAAATGTCTGTTTAAGTCCTTTGCCCTTTTCTTAACTGTGTTGTTTGGTTTATTGTTGTTGGATTTCTTGATCTCTTTATATATTCTTGTTATTAATCCTTTATCAGTTGCTTAGTTCAAATAAATTCTCCCATTCTGTTGGTTATCTCTTCACTTTGGTGGGTATTTCTTTTGTAATACAGAAACTCCTCAATATGAAGTAATCCCATTTGTCAATTTTGGTTTTCATTGCCTGTGCCTCTGGAATCTTTTCCAAGAACAATTTGCTTATGCCAATGTCTTGCAGGGTTTCTCCAATGCTCTCTAATAATTTGATGGTGTCAGGTTGTAGATTTATATCTTTAATCCATGTTGAGTGGATTTTTGTGTAAGGTGAAAGGTAGGGGTCTTGCTTCATGCTTCTGCACGTGGAAATCCAGTTTTCCCAGCACCATTTATTGAAGAGACTGTCCTTGCTCCAGGGATTGAATTTAGCTCCTTTTTCAAAGCTAAGTTGGCTGTAGATGTTTGGGTTGATTTCTGATGTTTCTATTCTGTTCCATTGGTCTATCTATCTGTTCCTATACTTGTACCATGCTGTTTTGATTATAACTTCCCTGTAGTATGTCTTCAAATTTGGTATTGTGATGCCTCCAGCTTTGTTTTTGTTGTACAAGATTGCTTTAGCTAATCGAGGTCTCCTGTGCCTCCAAATGAATTTCAGCATCATTTTTTCCAGATCTAGGAAGAATGTCTTTGGTATTTTGATTGGTATCACATTGAATCTAGAAATTGCTTTTGGGAGAATGGACATTTTGATGATATTGATTCTTCCAATCCATGAGCATGGAAGATTTTTCCATTTTTTTGGTATCCTCTCCTATTTCTTTTTTTAAGGTTTTGATATTCTAATCATAGAGATCTTTGACATCCTTGGTTAAGTTTATTCCAAGGTATTTGATTTTTTTGTAGTTATTGTGAACAGGATTGATCTTGGAAGTTTTTCTTTGCCATACCAGTGTCTGTGTATACAAAGGCTGTTGATTTTTGTGCATTGATTTTATATCCTATCATTTTACCAAACTCTTCTATGAGTTCCAATAATCTCTTAATGAAGTCTTTTGTTTCCCCTATATATACAATCATGTCACCTGAAAATAGGGATAGTTTGACTTCCTTCTTCCCTATTTGTATCCCTTTGATTTCTTTTTCTTGCCTAATGGCTCTGGTTAAAACATCCAGGACTATATTGAATAGCAATGGTGAGAGTTGGTATCTTGTCTGGATCCAGATCTAAGTGGGAATGCTTCCAACTCTTCCCCATTCAATATGACACTGGCCATGGGTTTGATATAAATTGCCTTGATTGTGTTGCTTAGAGTTTTCATCATGAATGGGTGCTATATTTTATCAAATGCTTTTTCTGCATCTATTGAGATAATCATATGGTTTTTGTTCTTCAGTTTGTTTATGTGATGTATCACGTTGATTGATCTGCAAATGTTGAATCAATGTTGCATTCCAGGGATAAATCTACTTGGTCTTGGTGAATGATCTTTCTGATGCATTGTTGGATTTGATTGGCCAAAATTTTGTTGAGGATTTTTGTGTCTATGTTCATCAGGGAAATTGGTCTGTAGTTCTCTTTCTCTGTTGCATCTTTTCTGAGTTTAGGAATTAAGGTGACGCTGGCTTCATAGAAAGAATTTGGGAGGATTTCCCCCCTTTCAATTGTTTTGAATAATTTGAGAAGTGGAGTTAGTTCTTTAAATGTCTAATAGGATTAAGCATTGAAGCCATCCTGTCCTGTGCTTTTCTTTGTTTTGGGGGTCAATTTCTATCTTGGTAATAGGTCTGTTTAGTTTTTCTATGTCTTTATGGCTCAATTTATGTAGGCTGTATGTGTCTAGGTATCTGTGAATTTCTTCTAGGTTTCCCAGTTTGTTGGCAGACAGCTCTTTCTAATAATTTATGATGATTCTTTTTATTTCTGCAGTGTCTGTTGTTATATTTCCTTTTTCACTTCTAATTTTATTGATTTGGTCTTCTTTCTCCTTTTTTGGTTAGTTGGTCCAATGATGTGTCAGTTTTGTTTATTTTTTCAAAAATCTAATTCTTTGTTTTTTTGATCTTTTGTACTTTTTGTTTCAATTTTGTTCACTTCCTCTCTAATTTTAATTATTTTTTTCTCCTAATAGTTTGGGGTTTGGTTGCTGTTATTTTTCTGGATCCTTAGATGCATCAGTAGTTCATTTATTTGATGCCTTTTGAATTTCTTGATATAGGCACCTATTGCTATAAACTTTACTCTTAACACTGCTTTTGCTGTATCCATAAGTTTTTATATGTTGTATTGTCATCTTTATTTGTTTGCAGAAATTTTTTTGATTTCTCTTCTGATTTCATTTATGACCCACTGTTCTTTTAGGATTGTATTGTTCAGTCTCTATGTGTTTGTTTATGTCCTATTTTTTGAATTTGCTGAGACTTGCTTTCTGTTCTAGCATTTGGTCAATCCTAGAGAATGTTCCATGTACAGTTGAGAAGAATGTGTATTATGCAACTGTATAATGAAGAATTCTTTAGATATCTGTTAGGCTCATTGGGTCTATAATGTTGATTAACTCTGCTGCTTTCTTGCTGATTTTCTGTCTGGTTTATCTGTCTGTTGCTGAAAGTGGGGTATTGAAGTCCCCCATTAATGTTGTATTGGAGTCTATGTCTCCCTTTAGATCCTTTACCATTTCTTTTAAATAGTCAGGTGCCCTATAATTAGGTGTATATAGTTTATAATAGTCATAACTTCCTGTTGAATCAGTCCCTTAATCATTACATATGTCCTTCTTTGTCTCTTTTAACAATTTTTGTCTTATAGTCTATTTTTTCTGATATTAGGATGACTACACCAGCTCTCTTTTGGTTTCTGTTGGCATGGCCTTGTTTTTCCATTCTTTCACTTTCAGTGTGCTAGCACATTTGTTGGTGAGATGTGGTTCTTGTAGGCAGCAATTAGATAGGTTTTGCTTTTTAATCCATACAGCCAGAGTGTCTATTAACTGGAGAGTTATGGCCATTTACATTCAAGGTAACTATTGATAAGTAATGATTTGCCCTGCTATTTTCCCATAAATATTCCTATTGTTTCCTTTGGATTTCCTTTTTTCTTTTACTTGGAGATTTCCTTCCTTTACCATCTGTAGTGATGACCCTGTTTCTTTGTTTCTGTTTGCAGTACATCCTTAAGCATTTTCTGCAGGGCTGGATGGGTGATGAAAAATTCTTTCAGTTTCTGTTTGTCATGGAAGGTCTTTATTTCACCTTCATTCATAAATGAGTGCTTTGTAGTGTGTCATATTCTGGGCTGACCGTTTTTTTTTTTCTCTTAGATTTGTACTATATCTCACCATTCTTTCCCAGCCTGTAGGGTTTCTGATGAGAAGACTGCTGTGATTTTAATTGCAGAATCTCTGAAAGTAATTTGGTATTTCTCTCGTGCACATTTTAGAATCTTATTTTTGTTTTACTGTGGAGAGTTTGATTATAATGTGTCATGATGAACATCTTTTCTAGTTATGTCTATTAGGTGTTCTATGTGCTTCTTTTACTTGGACGTCCCTTTCTTTCTCCAATTGGGGAATTTTTCTGTTATTATTTTACTAAAAAGGCCTTCTAATCCCTTCTCTTTTTCCACGCCTTCAAGAACTCCTAGAACTCACATGTTGGGTCATTTGATAGTAACCTCTAGATTCCCAACAGTGTCTTTTAGTTTTCTAATTTTTAGTTCTTGTGTTTGGTCTGGTTGTATAATTTCCTGTGCTTTGTCTTCAGAGTAGGATATTATTTCTTATGCTTCACTGATTCTGTTGTTAAGGCTCTCTACTCTATTTTTTATTTGTTCTATTGAGTTCTTCATTTCAACATTTCACTTGGTTTTTCTTTAAGATCTCAATTTAGTGAGAGAAACTTTCATAATATGTATGGATTTCATTAGTTCATGCATTTGCTTCTGATTACTTCTAAGTAATCCTATGATCAGTGTTCTGAATTCCACTTTGTACATTCTTCAATTTCATCATCTTCACAATCTAGTATTGAAGAGTGTTCTTTTAGGTGTGTCATGTTATCTTCATTATTCTTTTTTGATTTGTTGCATTTGTTATTCTTCATTTAGTGGAGATACTTGTTGATTTCTTCTTTGTTTTTTCACGGTGGTGGCTTTTATCATTGAACTATGTCTGACTGGATTAGTGGAGTGTCTGCTTTCATGGAATAAGTAGAGGTGTGTGGTGAGTGTGGCCAGGGAGCTCTATTCAATGCTCCAGGGTGGAGAGTATGTCTGAGGTGATATACCCAGATTTGTTGGGGTAAATTTCCTTTTTTTAAATCAGAGGAGATATTTCTTCTTGTCTTTTAGCATATACTAAGCTGAACTCCTCTGCTTGGAAGAGACTAGTGCCTCTCTGCCACAAGGACCACACAGAGGTTCTGTGCAATCTTCATTGTAAGCTCAGATTCTCCAGCAATGTCTCTCACTAGGTAATCAGGGCGCCCTGATCATGTGGAGCCTGGCACAGTGACTGCCCAGTGTTCCAGCCACACCCTGAGTCCTGTCATGCAGCCACAGTGTTCTCACAGTCCCAGCACACAAGCTTCTCACAGTCACGAGTCCCCAGCCCCCTATCTATTCTCCACCAGCAGACTTAGGAGTTGAGCTGGCACAGCTGTTAACATATGTTCAAAATGGCCCCTGCTCTCTGTCAGCTTTTTACAGGAAGCCTTTTCCAGATGATCAAGGAGAGAGAAAATGTGCCCTCTCCCTTTGTTTTTTGTCCTCCAGTTTGGCAAGTACACTATCCCTCATGGCTTTCCAAGCTGGATTCCTTCTAGGCTCTTCCCACAGTGTTTTCTCCAGTGGCTTGTGCTACTGCAGTCTGGTCTCACCTCACTCTCTAATGCTGGTACAGAAGCTCTTGTCTGCTGGGGTCCTAAGTTGTGCGCATCCTTGCCCTCCACTTAGTTCCACTGTGTTCCTTCAATTTGTGTAGAGTTACTTCTGCTGTTTTCTCCCTAACTCTTCCCTGAGACTGCACTCTTTCCACTTTTTAAAAGCTATCTTTTATATTTACTTAGTTATGCTGAAAAACTCATGCTATAGAAATGCTCTTCTGCTTAAAAATCTTATTACTGCAATGATGTAGGTTTCTGAGGAGAAATAAAATGGGCAGCCTGAGAATATGCCAGATGGTCCAGTATTGCAAAAAGAGAAAGGCAAAGCAGGGTATAAAGCCTGTGATGCTTACTATGATTACAGTAGGGCAAGATCAAATGATGGATTGCTGCCATTCTGAATACTTCTAGGCTAATTCTAGGGGTGCAAAACTTTGTAGGCCTCTTCACATGTTGGAAAAATGTAGTATTTCTGAGAAATTGATTGTAAATTAGTTTCACTGTAGCAGTTACTCTGACTCCAGGTTACCCAGAGGCCAGAGTAAATTGTTTCTAAATTCAATTTCTATACCAATGTAGTGGAATATTATAATTTGGTCTAAGAATGATCAGTGAGTATAAAGTTTTCTTCTTTCATGTGTAGGTTAAAGCCCTATAACTCTGATGGAACTTATATCTTGATGAACCATAGGCAAATAAAAACATCTGATTTCAGATATTTGTTAATAGTCCTTAGGAAATATTTGGTATCTATGGAATGTAGTAAAATAACATTAGCTACTCATCCATCCATCCATTATTTATTCACCGGTCTCTGACATAATCCTAATCTAAAAGGACTTCATAGTTTAAGAGAACAATTATTTTTTTCTCTGAGTTTTTCTTTTGTTGTATAAAATGTAGGCTACTTACGTAGTATTAGGGAATTCTCTAGTCTTAGCTTTTCCAAGTAGTGTATATATATTTGTTCAACAGTGCTGTATGAGCCAGTGTACCATATGCAACCATAGTCCAGTTTGAACAGCAACAGGTCTAAAATATATAGTGCACTTTTACAGGAGGAAAGTAGATTTTGGAAAGAGTTCCTTTAGTTCCTACACCCTCCATAGTTCTTGACTGTTCATCCGCATCATCTACTTTAATGTAAGAGCAAATTTTCAGTTGAGTAGGAGCAGTAGCAGGAACAGCTTGTTATGAGTAGGCTTCCTTCCTACTTCCCCTAAACAACAACATAAAACTTCTATTTTGGAGAATGTGTTGGCAAGAAAATTTTCATAGGACTTACCTGTATACAAGATAGAGTTATATTTAGATCAGTGGTGGATTATTGGAAAGGTTTTGGGATCCCTAATGGTTGAGAGGGAAGAAGGATTTAAAGTTTTTAAAGAAAGCAACAAAGATTTCACCAATTCTTTTATGTAGTGGGCCTAGATGGAGGAAGCTATAAAGAGTACATAAAACATGCACAAAAAATAAGTTTTTCTTTATTGTAAAAATAATAATAAAATGTTGGAGAATGAAAACTAAACCCGGAATTTACTAATTAGTAAATATTTATTATGTAACCACTATAATTAAAGGCACTGTGTTGAGTACTTCAGAAGATACAAAAATGATCATGATCATGATTACACCTTGCAGAAATTTGTAGCCATTAAAATGGGGATCTGGTGGGAGACACAGCAGACTCATAGAATGGCAGATGTCCTAAATAGCACTCTAGCCTCAGAATCAGCCCTTAAGGCATTTGGATATGGCTAAAGAGCCCATGAGAGTATTTTAGGCATGGAAAGCCAAGACACTCTGGAAAAAAAATAGACCTAAATGAAAGATCTCCACGAGTGAGATACCAGTGGAAAGAACGGGGCCATCAAAGAAGGAGGTACCTTTCTCTGAAGGGAGGAGAGAACTTCCACTTTGACTATGACCCTGTCGGAATAAGATCGAAGTAGGCGAACTCAAAAGGCTTCCATAGCCTTGGCAACTCATGACTAGAGCCTAGGGAGATTGCTGACGACATAAACAAGAGTGTCAAATTGTTAAGTCAACAACAGGAGTCACTGTGTACTTACTTCTCATGTGGGATCTGTCCTTAATATGTTGTCCAATGTGAAGTAATGATATAACTAGTACTGAAACAGTATTTTTCACTTTATGTTTCTGTGTGGGTACAAACTGATGAAATCTTTACTTAATATATACTCAATTGATCTTCTGTATATAAAGATAATTGAAAACGAATCTTGATGTGAATGGAATGGGAGAGGGAGCGGGAGATGGGAGGGGTGCGAGTGGGAGGGAAATTATGGTGGGGGGAAGCCATTGTAATCCATAAACTGTACTTTGGAAAATTTTTTTTTGACAGGCAGAGTGGACAGTGAGAGAGAGACAGAGAGAAAGGTCTTCCTTTTGCCGTTGGTTCACCCTCCAATGGCTACCGCGGCCGGCGCGCTGCAGCCGGCACACCGTGCTGATGTGATGGTAGGAGCCAGGTACTTATCCTGGTCTCCCATGGGGTCCAGGGCCCAAGTACTTGGGCCATCCTCCACTGCACTCCCTGGCCACAGCAGAGAGCTGGCCTGGAAGAGGGGCAACCAGGACAGAATCCGACACCCTGGAAATTTATATTTACTAAATAAAAAAAAAGAAATGATCTATAAAGAAAAAAAAATAAAATGGGGATCTGAGGGGACAGCACTGTGGCACAGCTATCGCCTATAGTGCTGGCATTCTATATGGGTGCTGATTCAGTCCTGGCTGCTCTGCTACCAATTCAGCCCCCTGCTAAGGCACCTGGAAAAGCCGTGGAGAATGGCTCAAGTCCTTGGGCCTCTGCAACCATGTGGGAGACCAGGAAGAAGCTCCTGCCTTTGGCTTGGCCCAGCCCAACCGTTGTGGCCAAGCATTGTTCATTCATTTGGGAAATGTACCAACAGATGGATGAGTCTCTCTCTCTCTCTCATCTCTCTGTAACTCTGCATTTCAAAAAAAAATAAATAAAATATTTTAAGAGGTGGGCATATTAAAAATGTGCATATAATTATAACATACACCATAATAGGTGGAAGGTTTCCACAACAAAGATTAAAATAGGAAGTTAAAAACATTCAGGGTGGCTGGTGCTGTGGCGTAGCGGGTGAAACTGCTGCCTGAGGTGCTCGCATCTCATATGGGCACTGGTTTGTATCCCCGCTGCTCCACTTCTAATCCAGCTCTCTGCCATGGCCTGGGAAGGCAGTGTAAGATGGCTCAGGTACTTGGGTCCCTGCACCCATGTGGGAGACCTGGGAAGGCAGTGTAAGATGGCTCAGGTACTTGGGTCCCTGCACCCATGTGGGAGACCTGGAAGAAGCTCCTGGCTCCTGGCTTTGAATGGGTGCAGATCTGGCCATTGCAGCCAATTGGGGAATGAACCAGCGGTTGGAAGACCTCTCTCTCTCTCTCCTCTCTCTCTCTCTCCTTCTCTGCCTCTCCTTCTCTCTGTGTGTAACTCTGCCTTTCAAATAAAGAAATAAATATTTAAAAAGCATTCAGGAAAAGAGAGACCATCTGGAAGGCATTGGAGGGCACTGTTGAGATTAGAGAAATGGGATTTCTGCTAAATCTAAAGATGGATCCTGTCTACCTTAGCAGAGATGGATGGGCAGAGATGCAGAGGTAGGAAGGTACAGTTGAGGAAATGGTCAATAATCTTGAGTCAGGGAATGCAGTATATGCATTCAGGAGAAATGGCTGATAAAGCTAGAAATATAGAATGGGAAAATGTTACATGTATTTACTATTTGTGTCTCTCTTTTTTCTTTGCATATTTTTGTGTGTGTTTCCTCACATCTTCTATTCTTTCTCTCCCTTATTTTTAAAGTGAACAATCTTTTCTCCAAATAATCATTTTGCTTAATTTGTGAGATCATTAAGTGTGTTTTATCCAAGTGTCTATTATATGTGATTTTCAAAAATTATTGCAAAGAAATAGTACTCATAAATCCCTAGTGTAGCAAATCTAAGAGGATCAAAAAAGAGAAAAAAGAATAAAAGAGAAGCTTTAAATATATAGATGTGAAACCAGGTGGTTTTCCATAGCAACATTTTTCTCCACAGGCATATAGTTTTGATGCATTGCCTTTTAACTTCTAGTGGATTAAAGATAAACCTCTAAGTTGAAACAGATCAGTAATTAGAATTTTTTCCCTTGTCTCTTTACTTTAAGGAAGAAAGTAGGCAACTCTATCTCTAGCTACTTTGTTTTTGGATTACCTTATAGTTATTCAGCTTTGAAACATTTCATGTTTAGATTAAGCATGCTTTTGGGTAAATTTGATTTTTATCAGAGTAATTCCAAACAATATTGCATTCACAAAGTCAGAGGTGAAAAGAGCTTGCTTCTGATCCCCTTGAAGAGAATAATACTAGTGCTTTTGTTAATTTGAGAAGCTCTTGGATAATGTAGTTGTTGTTACTGTTGTATCATAGATTAGTATAGTCAAGCACTTGCTAGTTAGAATTATAAAAAGCCACAAGTGATTAGAACTATCAAAGCTGTGTTATTACTCTTTGTGTTAATAGTAAATCTACTTTTAAGTCCACATTATAGTTACTTTACATGGAAGTTTAACTTCTTGATTTTAAAATGATTAAAAGAATACAAGATAAAATGATTCCATCCTTTTTGTTGGAATCAGTTTATTATTTAAACATCTTTTTCAAGAAGTGAAATTGTCAGTGTGTTTCTTATTCTCAGCTTCGAAAATCAATCATTTACCCTAACCGTGTTTCACTCATTTTTTTTAATGATCATAAAATAACATGCTGGAAATTGTCGTATGTGTTCTATATATACCTGAGAAAACGTGTATCACTATGCTTTTACATGTAAAGATCCTCCAAACTCAAAAATAAATATTATTCTATGATTTTTACTATTCCTACTTTTGTGGATTTTATTATTAACATGAAAGTTTGCTTTTGTAATATGAATACATTTGCTAAATTCTTAGTCAGAGATAGCTGATCCAAAGCCAGGAGCCAGGAGCTTCCTCTAGGTCTCCCATAGAGGTGCAGGGGCCCAAGGATTTGGGCCATCTTTCATTGCTTTCCCGAATCATAAACAGGAAACTTGATTGGAAGAGGAACTTTCAGAACATGAACTGGCGCCCGTATGGGATGCTGGTGCCACAGGCAGAGGCTTAGCCTACTGCACCAGTGCTGGCCCTTTAAATAATGTTTCTCTATTTGTTAGTCACATTTAATTTTTGTCTTAAACTTAAAACAGAACCTTGAGTTGAATTTCAGATTTTCTTTCGTTGGGTCAGTGATAAGGCTGTCTTCATTAAGATACTCCTATAACATCATATTGCAGCAGGAAAATTTTATGAATTGTTAATTGTAGTTGATAAACCCAATAATATCTTTGGAAAAGGATGCCTCTGGGCAAATGTTCAGCATTCAGAATAAGAGTTACTGATATAAATTGTATAACTTGCAATCATATTTTAGCTAATATGCTTATCCACACTACGAAATAGACTCGCCTATCTTAGGTGATTAAACATGTATTTTTAAAAAGTCTAAAAGAAATCTGTTTTATCACCTTAAATGACATGATCTCTCTGACAAAAATAAAATGAAAGTTCCTCTGTAAAACAAGATATACCAGATTAATCTTTTCTGATGAATAATTTTGCCAATCTAATAGAAGCAATTTATCATGTTTGGGTTTTTAGGTTTCATTTCTTTTTCTTAGGTTTTAGGTGTGTTTCTATAAGGATGGAGAATTGCACAGGATTAGTACATTCGCTAACTCTGTACTCAAAGCTATCTGTAACATCTTTCTTTATTCCTTTGCTGAAATTGGAATGCTTAAAATTTATAAAGCTGATTTCAATTTTTAAAATGAATCATGCATACAAATGGTTAGAGATCTAAGCAAACACTGAGTGCATATATATGGAATACCATTTTTGTTGGCAGTTTCTTATACCATTAACATTCCTGGGTGGTTCATTTCCCTGGAGGTTGTCTTAATGATGTGCTTGTGCAAAGACTGGCATTCCTAGAATCTCCACCTTATAGCAAAACTGCCATGGATGGAAAATTACACAAATGAAACAGTGTGTCAAAGCCCTGATAGACAAATGTTTTATGAGCTTAGGAAATATTAGTAATCATTACTTACTATTACAGGTATAGAACAAAGTTACACTTAGCAGCATATAACTGATAATTTTTCACAGGACACAATGAGGAAAAAAATAAATATTGAAGGTATATTATTTTTTCCTGATTGATTTGTATTCAAAAGTATAGCTCTCTTGTCTACATCAACATCCCTGCAAAAAATTGTCAGTGAAATTGCACAAGACGAACATGTCTAACATTCCCTACTGAACTGAGAAAATTATGATGCAGGGAGTCAAACAGACCTTTGCCTCTAATTTGTATCCTTTAGCTTTTGCCAAATTTTTATTTCTAATAATGCCCAGGGCCTATTGCATAAAGTCGCACTTAATATTACTATGTGTCTAGATGCTTTTAACTAGGTTTACAATTTCTGATTAAAAGTATCTGCTGTATATATACTGTAGTTCATGTCTAGATCTATATCTGAATCTTAAGGGCTCAAGACACTTTTTGTTTAGATTTAAAATTTTCCATCAATTGGACTTTTTGAGTTACCATCTTGATTAAACAATTCATGAAGTGAATCATTATACTTCTAAATAATGGTGATTTGAATAATTTATCCAAATTAACACCTACTTAATTTGGATAATATTTTGAATTTGTAAAGGAAAACATGGAAAAGAATGGTGAGATTCAACTTACATTGCCATTATTTGCTGATGAGATCTTGAGCTGAATCCTTTGCCACTTGTTTTCTGATTGCTTTTTACTCTGACCTCTTTTTCTAGGTTATAAATATTTTTTAAATTTCTTGTAGTGCCCAACACAAAGAAATGTGTACAGAAAAAGCATAACTGAAGAGAACTATTTTGAAAGAATTGTGTTCAGCCAAAGCTTTGTTTGACATTTTAATAATGGATGCATTTAGAACAATGAGCTCCACTTAGATTATCATACTTGGTTATTCCAGCAAAATTTTCAAGACTGCCTCTCAGTCTCTTATTTGAAGTTAACAGTTGAAGGCATTCCATCTTATATTACATATTGGCTAAAATATGAGATATCACCTAGTCTTTGATGTTTAAAGGAACAATATGAATTTTGGACATATACTAATCTTCTGGGCTGTACAAGTGTTCCAGACAGGTTAATATAGGGCAAGTCCTGGGGGTAGTTTCATAACATATCAGATCAACATTTTTGTCACACTCATTGACTTGAAAATTGCAGCCAAGATGACTTACATGTAAATGGATAATTACCCTGTTAGTATCTTGTTTAACAGCCTGTGTGTAGCATAGGTCTTTTGGATATTATAGTAATTTTCAATATGAAGTAAGGGAATACCAAATGGTAGTGTTCTAAGCAAAGATGCAACTTGGTATCTGGACACTTACTATAATTCAGGGTGGCAACTTTTTGGTTTATCCTGTATGATAAAACTTTTTGAATTTGGCATAATTTCCATATTGCTATGAGAAGAATTTTTGTGATAATATGATCATTTCTCTCTGTCTCGCTCTCAGATTTTTTTTTTAGTTTAGGAAATTTGACTTAAAAATAATAAATAACCAAACTGTGTAGCTAATTCTGATGTGGAAAAAAGCATTTTTTCAATTTTAATCTCAGTGAATACTAAATCAATAACAAAACACTGGAAGTTGTTTAATAAGCTCACTTCTCTCCTGAACAGGACAGTCTTATAAATATAATTGGTTGCATAATATTTTATAAAGTCAACTTTCAGAATATTTTGGCTTCTTTATCTCAATATAATATTTTCTCTGGAGAGACTAAGAATTGTCATGGACCCAAAAGTACTTTTGTGAAGAAAAATTTGTCCCAGTTAATAGCCAATTGAATTTTGTCCTATTTGTACAGTCAGAAATAGCAGCTTTGTATTAATTTGGTCTTTCAAGTTAAGAACACCTCGTTTTTTTAATCATTGTAAAGCTTGTAGAATTCAGCTTTTGCATATAAGTGGATTTACCACTATGCCTGCTGTCCATAGAATGCTCAGGCTGCTGTCAACCATTGCAGCTATTTATAAATACAGTCCATGCATTAAAATAATATTAAACCACTGAATGGCATAAGTGTAAAGATAGTGCTCAAGATTCTTCAGGCTCTGGTATCTATCTGAATGTTTCTTATGGCTTTTCTATTTCTTTTTGCTTCCGGACATTGAAATGAGCTTGACTCAGAAACGAGATATGCATATTTATATATGGTTTAGGAAAACAACTAACCTTGGAAAAAATGCAGAATAACTTGGAGAGTACTGACTTATGCTTACTTTTCAAATTCCCAATATGCTTTTATTTTCTGAGCACTGATTTACAGCACTTGTAAATAAAAAGCTTTCAAAGAGGCATTTATTAATGTGCTCAATATATGTATTTATGACCAAATATATTTTAAAAACAGTGGGTGTATCAGATTTCAAAATTGATGTTAGGCTTTTTTAGTGTTGTTTTACTTGCTTTGAAAGGCTTACATTCTCAGTATTTTAATTTTGACGGGAGAAACAGGAAAGACAAAGAGAATCCACTAAAGTATTTTTAGTACAGTTGTTTATTCAGAATTCACCCTACCAAAAGTTTTGAGTAGCATTTCTGTGAATCACACATGCAGTGATAATTGATTTTTATAATGATGAATTTTAGTTATTTCTACATATTGAAGAGCCTCCATCTGAATCATCAAAGAGCCATTATGATTAGTTTTAGTGTTAAGCGTTTGTATCTCCTTTCACAGTACAATGCTTCATTCATAGAGATATCTTTCAAATTCACTTGTGCCTTGGAAAGCTGGTTAAATATCCCTTATATTAGCACTTGCTAAATTGAAAGGATCCCTCTTTTCTCTCTCCAGTGGCTTGCTTCATCTCAGAGGGTTTTAGAAACATGAGTCTGCTTTGTGGCTAAGTCCATTTTGATCATGTCTGGTTTTGAGACGCTCGGTCTTGCACCGATGTTGGGCTCTCTTTTTCATTGGTCTTTCCTGTGCCTGCCTCTTTCCTTCTCTAATTCAACTTTCACAATTTGGAAGGATATTTTTTTTTTCTTTGTTTTAGACTTATTTATTTTGAAAGAGTTACAGGGAGAATGGGAGACACATACACACACACATACACACACACACACACATATTTTCCAACCACTGGTTCACTCCCCAAATGGCCGGCATGATCGGCACTGGGCCAGCCCAAAGCCAGTAGCTTCATCTGATCTTCCGCATTGGTGTTGGGGGTCCAAACACTTGAGCCATCTTCCGCTTTTCCCAAGCCTACATCTGGGAGTTGGAATGAAGTGGAGCAGCTGGCACTTGAACCAGGGCCCATATGGTAATCTGGCATTACAGGCCATGTCCTTACCCTCTGTCGCACAATGCCAGCCCTCAAAGGATAATATTTCTAGGAGATACCTTTATTTGTGCACACTTATGCTCATGATTCTGCCACATGTTCCTCATCTGTCTGTCTCCCTTGCCATTTCAGTCTCTGTTTTGTTTAACATCTAAGTTTGAGGTTGTGCTTGATTTAGGAGAAATGAATGTCCAGAGAAGGGGAAAAACTGAAATAGGAAAAGAGAAGACAAAACAGTTAAAGGAGATCAAATTTGGTTCTTGGACACTCAGGACAAATTGTTTACATTTTAGTTCATGGGCATGGTTCTGCAAATCGAAAGCATTATTTTATGATTCTCAAGATGGTTTCATTACCTTCAGTGGATTATTTCCTTTGTTAGAAATTACGAATTATTTTGCTGGTTTGGAAACCAATGAAGTGAGATAGTTAATATGTAGGAGTATCTCCAGTGTTTTTGGCATTACATTTTTACATTGTGCTTAATTATTTCTTATGTCTAAAAAGTGTAAGGGAGAGAGAGAGGGAAAGTGAGAGGGAGAAAGATAGGAAAGAGACAGGGAGACGTACACACACACACACACACACACACACATACACATAATCACAGAGAACAAGAGCATATCTACTGATTCATTCTCCAAATGCCCTAGACTGGCCCAGAGCTGAGAACTCAGTCTGGGTCTCCCACATGAGTGGTAGGGACTCAACTACTTGAGCTGTCACCTGCTGCCTCCCAGGGTGCACATTAGCAGAAGTTGTAATCAGGAGAGGAGCCAGAACTCAAATCTAGGAACTATGCAAAATGGCATGTGGGCATCCTACATGGCATCCTAACCATTAAACCATAAACCCACTCCATACTGACTGCTATATTAATGATTCCTTGCGTTTTCCATTTTATAGTTTTTTACTCTAAATGTGTCCCTGGATACTCTAGTTTAGTTTACACTTTAAAAAATTTTATAGGGCTGGTGCTGTGGTATAGTGGGTAAAGTGGCCGCCTGCAGTGCTGGCATCCCATGTGGATGCTGCTTCGAGTCCCGGCTGCTCCACTTCCTATCTAGCTCTCTGCTATGGCCTGGGAAAGCAGAAGATGGCCCGAGTCCTTGGGCCCCCGCACCCGCATGGGAGACCCAGAGGAAGTTCCTGGCTCCTGGCTTTGGATGGGTGCAACTCCAGCCATTGCAGTCAACTGGGGAGTGAACCAGCGGATGGAAGATTGCTCTCTTCTCTCTCTCTTTCTCTCTTTTTCTCCTTTTCTCTCTGTGTAACTCTTACTTTAAAATAAATAAATAAATTCTTACAAAATCTTTTATAAGTCTCTTAAGTCTTTTTAAAATCTATGCATCTTCCAACCTTTTAATTTCCTTACAATATATCTGTTGAAGAACCTGGAAATTTTGATATACAGAATTTCCAAGTGTGGAATTTGATTATGCCATTCTTGTGCACTTCTACATGTTTCTTTGTCATGGATATTTATATAGGTTGACTGTTAAATTCAGAGGGTGGATCTGACTTAGAGATGATCTCCTTGACAAGACTATCTGTAGTATTTGGGGTGATTAAAGGGGACCCATGATGTCTAAGTTTTTTTTTATCATATTATTATCTGAGCAGCCTTTGCTATTTAATGCTTGTATCAATTATTCATTTCTAGTTATAAAAGGGCATTTCCCAATTCTATGATTTCATTTCACTCAGAACTACTATAACATTTTGGCAAATACCCTTCTAGAACTTTATGCATATAATATACTAAATGAATTCTCACTCTTTGGTTTATTCTGTGTCCTCTTATTCTGAATGTACTATCATCACTCTTAATATATAAATATAAATATTTAATATTTATTTAATTTAATTAATTTATTTAAAGGTTTATTTATTTGAGAGGCAGAGTCACAGAGCAAGAGAGATGAGAGAGAGAGAGAGAGCGGGAGACAGAGAGAGAGAGGGAGAGAGAGGTCGTTCATCCATTGGTTCACTCCCCAAATGGCTGCAATGTCTGAAGCTGAGCCATTCTGAAGCCAGGAGCCAGGAGTTTCTTCTGGGTCTTTCCCATGGGTACAGGGGCCCAAGCACTTGGGCCATCTTCCACTGTTATCTCAGGCCATCAGCAGGAGCTGGATCAGAAAAGGAGCAGCCAGGACTTGAACTGGTCCCCATATGGGATGCCTGCACTGCAGGAGGAGGCTTAACTTATTCTACCATAGCACCAGCCACTAATACTTATTTTCTCCACTAAAAATAATATCACTATAAATAATGCTGCAATACACAGTCTCTTTTGTATTACGTAGCTCATTTGAACTCCTCAGTGGCCAAATAGTAGAAGTTGCATCATTTCCCCAACATACAGGAGGGTCAATATTTGCTTCAGTAACTTATGGCTTTGCTTACAGATGTGAAATGAATAGCATTAATCAGATTTCTTGCTCAATAATTTGGAAATGTAAAACAAATAAACTGTGTTAGTCACTGATAACTTGAGCTTGGAGCTATTGTTCAAAGCCATGTTATATCTTGTGCAAGCTGAGGATTAAGAAGAAATACTGTCTACAGAAAGGAAGAAAATGAAAAAGGTCTATAAAGCTCCTACTATGTGACACTCATTGTGCCAGCTGCTTGGGATATATTGGAAAATAAAACAAAGAGCTCTACCTTCATGGTATGCAAATTCTGGAGGAGAGAGACAATAATCTTTAGACATTTGAATGAATAGTATGGCATATCTGAGTGCTATGGAAAGAAGAGAAAGGAGATCAGAGTAAGGGACACTGCAGGCACAGGTTGTGGGGATATTTAATCTGTTTCTTTTGAGATGGATGCTGAAAGTGTCTGCCTTAGTGTAGGCAATTGTATGGTTAATAGTTCAAATTTTCATGAATTCTTTCCTACTGTCCTTATTTACAGTACTGGACTTTTGTGATATGTAGGCATCCCTCAATATTTATTCTTTCTCATTTGAACTAGTTTCAGTCTGTTTCTGTTTTCTTCATCATTGATGAAAACATTTATATACACTAATTTTTGGGCACTTATTCAATTTTTTTGTAGGCTAATTTTCTATTACGATATTACTGGGCTAATGAGCATTCATATTCAAATTTCTCATACAGCTTTTAGCTGAAAATTTTTTTAGCTTCCTGATTCCTATAATGTTGAGAGAGATGATAAAAATACATGTGGCCGGCGCCGCGGCTCACTAGGCTAATCCTCCGCCTCGCGGCGCCGGCACACCGGGTTCTAGTCCCTGTTGGGGTGCCGGATTCTGTCCCGGTTGCCCCTCTTCCAGGCCAGCCCTCTGCTGTGGCCAGGGAGTGCAGTGGAGGATGGCCCAGGTGCTTGGGCCCTGCACCCCATGGGAGACCAGGAAAAGCACCTGGCTCCTGGCTCCTGCCATCAGATCAGCGCGGTGCGCCGGCCGCAGCACGCCGGCCGTGGCGGCCATTGGAGGGTGAACCAACGGCAAAGGAAGACCTTTCTCTCTGTCTCTCTCTCTCACTGTCCACTCTGCCTGTCAAAAAAAAAATACATGTAACATATTAGCAAACATGTAGTATATCAGACAGGATCCCATCAACAGGCCTAAACCAAATCAGCAATTTATGTAAGGAAAATTTGATAAAAAGAAATTTTAATTAGATAAAAGTGGTTATCCTCTACAAAGAGTAAAAGAGAACATAAAAATGTACAGAGGTAACATCTGTAGAGAGTAGCTACTAACTGGAGGGCTATTACTTCGGGAATAAGGGGAAAGTGATCAAGGAACCCACAGGAAGTACCTGCAAGGCTGCAGTGCCCACTTCTGAGAAGAGGGTGAGGTTGACACTGAAGTGGTCTGCTCACCACTGCAGTGATGAAGGAGCTAGATGGGAACTACCTGCCTTGACAACTTGAAAGCCACTACAACTGTTGTGACCCTTCCTCCTGAGCTGCCAGGCCCATCAATGGCTGCTGTAACCTCTTGCAAGTCCCCTCTTCCTCCTCTAGCCTGGAAGTATGTCTGCAAGACTGTTGATTAGCTATACCTAACTCTCAGCCAACTAGCAAAGGAGAAATGTAGTCTCCACAGGGGAAAAAAAAGATGGGATTATAGTTGGGGGTCAAAATATTAATATTTGTAGTTATGGTTAGTGTGTTCTTTAAATCCATAAGTAGAGTAATATTGACATAATGGAGAATAAGGCAAAAGAGGATCCTTTTGCTTTTCTCTATACAAAATAGTATAATACTTGAGTATAATGCTATTTGATATGAAGATCTTTTGAACATAAAAAAGGTTCCTATAGTCTTTAAAACGCCATTTTTTGAATATAATTCTGAATCACTATCTGACAAAGTGATGGAATAATTTTTCAGCTTTACCATCCAAGTGAAGACCGGATAGTGCTTGAGTCCAGAGAGAATTTTATTGATTTAAGTTTAATATTGTGTATTAATCTTTATGTGAACAGCCTTTCCTACCCATCAAATTCCCTTTGTACTGCTTATAATTATTTTTCATGTATTACCCATAAGCCTTTTCAAATGTATTTGTCTCATGGGAATCCAAAAGCTCTAGAAACATTTTTAGTATGTACTTCAGTGGTTGCAATTGCAACGTGTAGCAGCACCTGGTGATACCATCACACTTCCTCAGCTATCTCTTAGGGAATGTAGCAATTATCCAAGGAACTAGATTTTTTTTTCATATTTATTCCCCTCCTTGTAAAAATACTTCCTCTGCTCAGCAAATATTGCTAATAGAAATAAATGATTCTAAATAACTATAGTAGTACTTTAAATAGAATAGTCTTAGCTGCTATTTTTTAATAAGCAAAAATTCATCCTATTCTTACCAAGCTCTATTACACAGACCAAGTTCAAACACTATGAGTCACCAACACTATTAGGCTAGGCTAGACTACTGAATTTCTCTTGCTCTCCATTCTTATGTCCTCCATGCTTTTTTTTTTTTTTTTTATCTGTGAGGTCATTGAATAGATCCTGATATTGTTGAAAATTAGCTCTTCTCTGGAGTTAAAAACTTCCAGTTACTTCTCAATGACCTAGTTTTATTGCAAGACAGATAAGGTCACATCTCTGGCTACTCATTTCCTATTACTCAGTGCCTCAGTATCCTTGAAACACTGTTCATTTTGCATAACTACATCCTGGTGTCCACCTGGAGGGTTCCTCTTCACCCTTTTGTTCCCAGGTTAAGGGTTGCCATCAAGACGTCCCTGATACTTTAGAAGAATTATTTAATCTTTGCCCCCAGTGTTCTCTTACAGCCCTTAGTCAATGCTTCAATATTTAGGTATCTCCTATGTACAGAAGGCAATATAGAGTGATGTCCTAAAACATGGAACCTTATAGTTAGAGCAACTTCTTTAAGGCAATATTGAGCAGGAAACTGAATGGATTGACTGAATAATCCATCTGGTTTTCTGGAAAAAGACCATTTCAGACATAGAGTACAGTAAGTACAAAGGTCCTGAGGCCAGGATGTGCTTTGGTGCAGAAAGAATATGGAAACATGATTGGCAGGAGAAAATCAAGCAAGGGGGAATATAAAGATTATATAAAGATTTTGGGTTTTCATCCAAATGAGATGGGAAATGAAACATTGTATTAAAGTATATAGGGTAAGTTCCCCACTTTTTTCATGGTGAGGAATAAATTAGTCTTTCAGAATATAGGAACATGACATTCTCTCATTAAAATTTTTTTCATTTTTGCAGCAAAGCCTGAAATGCAACAATGAGTTAAGCTGTTATTCCTCTTTTTGTAGATGGAAGCTATATTTAAGTGAAATGAAATGATGATTCTTAGAAAAATCAATTTCTTCTTACCCATTCCCTGAAAATGAAAAAAGTGCACTCTTTGTTGTAATTTCTTGGAAAAAAATCTTGTCATTACTATTGGTTTTTAATCATGTATTAACCTATATTGCAAATCAAAATTTGAAGTGGCACATTGAATTTTTGATTGCCTTATGTCTGAATGCATGGACTATATTTATAATTTAAATTAGTCTTTAAAAATTTATAGTAAAATCTTGACAGAGTCAGTGAAAATAAAACCACAGAGTGTACAATGATTTCAGTATGGGAATGGCTTTTTAAAGAGCTGAGTTTTTTTTTTTTTTTATCATGTTATAGAATGAACTACAATGGCATTTGCGTAACTTGCAATGTAATAGAAATTCTGTAATATAAGGATGTAGACTGTGTCGTCTCTGGACTTAACTGATTTTAAAAAAATACATATTTTAAAATTAAAAAATCGATGTTAGAAGTTGTACATGCAAATCAAGAATGTGACAGTCTTAATAGGTGCCACAGTTTATCCAATCAGTGATGGAATATTTATGGCATTTACTTTATAGCATGTGGTCCATTTCACCTTCTGAGAGTTCTAGAAAGTCTTCCAGCTTCTCTATGGATTTCAGAAGTGCAATGTGCTATTGAATGCACTGTTGAAACTGAATGGAATCTGTCTCTGAAGAGTTCTTATTAATACCTTTTTAATAACTGAAGATGTTACATAGCTAACACTAAATCTGCCACTCAAATTGATCAACAAAAAAGGTTTCAACTACAAAAAACCATACCAGTGAAATTTGGAATGCTGTAGAATCCAATAGCAACACACATTTTAATCCACACTCATGTTTCTCCTCCTTCAAATTGAACATGCTGTACAGGAAAGTGGTGATGGAATGGATCTCCTTGTACACTTAAAAGCAATCAAACCGGAGGAAATGGCAAAGGATCAAGCTCAGTGTGTTTCTAAGCACTTTAAAGACATTTCCTTCTCCTATTCTTATATATTAAGTCTAGGTTATTCAATTTTTGATACTCAATGATGTTACTTTACTGTTAAACTCACATGTGTTTCACAGAATTTTCTTTGGATTCTAGAGGATACTAAATTTTAATGTAGATGAAAAGAATGTAGATGAATAAGCATTCCACACATTCATTTCCAAGTTAAACAAGGCCTACATAATCCAACCCACACCATATCAACTGCAGTTTTTCTCTGGCATTCTTTAGTTTATGTATCGCCTCAGAACAACCCAAGGACTAAACATTAAAGAAATCAGGATGATTTGTATAATCTTAATCACTTAGAGTCTTAACTTGAATATGCAGTGAATTTAGCTAGGGAGGAAGACTGATAGACCAATCAAAGCTCTGCTAAGTATATTTTATTGTTGCTCAGCTCCCTGGTCACTTGTGTGTGGGACTCCCAAGATTCCTCAGCCCATGGTTTACTAGCTGTGAAGATATAGTTAGTTAAATCAGACTGACTGTATATGCTTTTTGTTGTGATATGTTCTAATCCTGGTATGTTACATTTTGTTTTTGCCTTAAAGTGTAGTGACAATTTCAGATAGAACTTGGGAACAGAAATTACATCCTGGGGAAGAGGGGGGGATATGGTGGTGAATAAGGTTGTCTAATAAGTTTTTTTAATTATAGAGAACATATTTTTTCTATGTCTCTTTTTTAGTTTTAAATTCTCATATTGTAGGCAAGTAAAACTGTGTGGATGATAAAGAAAAATAAAAAAATGCACAAACAATTACTCTAATGGAATTACAGTAAAAGTCAGGATCTGTGGAAACCAGCAACAGGAATTTTTTATAAAGAGAATTGCAATAATATTATAAGAGAATAAGCAAAAAGGTATAGGAGTATAATTAATTAAAAGTCAAAGGAAAAAAAATACATGGAGCATTGCAGAAAAAGACATAAAGAAGATAGCTGAACAAATACCCCACTTATGTTCATGTTGAGTAACGCTCACTTGGCCATTTCCAATAATTCATTAATATAATATGTCATTTTCTGACAAGCAAATTTGCATCCCATGCTGGAAGCCCTAACATGGGAAATGTTCAGACTTTCCTATTCTGCATTTTCTGAATGTTGTTGGTTCCTCTCACATGTCTTGGCCCTTTAGAGATGTTCTTGTAACCAGGTTCCTCCTGCTAAACAGGTTGGCAGGCCTTGGAGGTTATTAACACCGGCCTACTTTCAAAGTCTTGAGTGGAAGCCCCAGGGTATCCAGTTGTGAGAAGAAACACAGGAGAAATGGCAGTGTTTCCTTTTGCAGTGAAGAAGTCATTCCTGATAATTAAATGAAGAGTTTGATAGGTGCTTGGAGAATTGTTCATAGCTCTCCTGTGGAAAGAGTTTTCTGTGTCATGTTTTTGGAAGTCAAAGCTCCAGTTTACTCTTTTCACTAAGGAAAATTAAATCTTTTCAATCAAATCTCTAAGTATAAATAAAACCTACAGATTTCAAATATTAATTTGGGTTATCTACCCTCCACACTTCTAACTTTAGCTCTAGGGAAATGATTTGGGAATTCAAAGTGGTGATATATAATACAGATGGCAGCCCAGCTTCTAACTGGATTTAAAATGTCACTTGTGTGATCTGTCCTCTGTTATCTTGTTACAAACACTGGTACTTGCAAATGGAATCTTCAGGCAGCTGGGGCTCCAGAATGTGAGCCTAGAACTTCTCTACGCTGTGTGCTGCTATTTTGGTTTATATGGGTTGACAAATTATAGCCCATTGATCAAATATGGCCTACTGTCTATTTCTATGTGGTTTTGACCTAAGAAATTGCTTTTTTAGATCATTAAAATGTTAAAGAAGCATTAAAAAAGTAATAATATTTCACAATTATGGAAATTATATAAAATCCAAATTTCAATTTTTTTTAATTTTTTTACATATTATCTATGGTTATTCCTGTGTGGCAATAGCAGAGTTGAATAATTACAGAAAAATCTCATGATCTACAAACCCTGACATATTGACTATCTGACACTTTACAGAAACAGCTTTCTGTGTCTAAAACCTTCCCAATATGGAATGCTACTTATCTACTTTGTAATTTATATTTTACTTTTCTAATTGTTTTTAACTCTTCCATGTTACTAAATACATTGCCTAAGATCATAATATTAGTGGCAGCATTTGGATTTCACATATCTTCTCACCAAGATCAACAATTTAAACTTAATGAAGAGATTTAAAGAATGTTTATGTTGGAAAACAATTTGAATTTCTAACATACATGATAATTATTTTCCTCTTTTATGAAGTCTATAAGAATTTGTTTACATTCTGATTATTTTCCAAGTAACACATAAGGAGTAATTTGATTACTTATAATATAAAACAAGGAGGGAATAAGTATATTCATGAAATGGTTGATGATTAAAACTAAGCTAAGTCCATGTGTTATTTAGCTACAGATTTTGTACACACAGGCACAGTGAATTCAGCACAGTGGAGTATATCATGAAATTCATTCAACTTGGAAAAAAGTTAAACAGTAGTATTTATTCTTCCAAATTTTGTGAAGTGTCATTTTAAATTTATTATGGGTATTTAAAATGACATATCATACATACCATGAAAACTGTTAAACTAGAATAAATGAATTTTACATTTTATTTTTCTTTTGTACTTATTTCTGATTGATGATATTCAATAAGTGACAGCTTTCATTACTGTATGATAAATCCTAGTGGAATACAGATAGATTGAAAATTATCTAGGTAGAAAAATTATTTAAAGAAAATGATTGAGTAATTTTATTGTCACATATAATGGTAATATCAAACAATAAATAATATCAGAATACGAATAAAAGGCATAGATGTGAAATTCATTGCTATGTTTCTTAATTCTATAATTTCCTACTCCCTCTTTTTCTCCTCTATGCAATTTATTTGTTAAAGAAAATGGGGTAAATTATAGAATTTCCCACATTGTAAATTTTGCTGGTTGCAACATGCTAATATCATTTAATATTTCTATTTAACATTCTCCTCTGACTCCTATATTTATTTTATAGGCTATTTGGAACTGAAGGGTTGATCGAATTTTGGTTCAACTTTAGGATAGTAGTATTTCGCAGGCAGTCAGCTCAGAAGGCACATGAATATTATGCATGTCTCTGTCTGTGACACAGGGCTTTGATGATCACTGAATAGATCCATTATTTCGCTAGAGTGAATTATTGCTCTATTGCTCCTTTCTTTATTTTTTAAAGAGTTATTAATTTATTTGAAAGATTGAATGACAGAGAGAATGAGAAACATATACACAAAAATACAGAGAGAGAGAGAGAGAGAGAGAGAGAGAGAGAGAAATATCTTCCAGTTGCTGGTTCACTCCTAAAATGATTGCAATAGACGGAGCTGGAACAGGGCCAAGAGCCAGGAATTCCACCCAGGTCTTTCAGATAAGAGGCAAAAATTCAAGTACTTCAGCCACCATTTGTTGCTTCTCAGACTTATATAGTACGGCACTGAATTGAAAGGGAAGTAGCCAGGACTCAAACTGGCATTCCAATATGGGATACAGGTATCCCAAGTGGCAGTTTAATCTGCTGTACCAAACACCCATCCCTACTCCTTTCTTTATGATTTGGAAAATATCTTTAAAGAGAGACTTCTCATCAGCTATCTATACTAGCTCAAGTATAGTATTGTAGGAAAGCATAATATGATTTTCATTTAGGATTCTGTAAACATAGCCTATGCATTGTTTCTTTCCCTCTTTTTTTTTTTAAATGTTATGTAAATTGTACAAGTTTCATGTATTTCATGTATACAGATTTAGGAACATGGTGATACTTCCCATCCTACCCTCCCTCTCACACATGCTCCAACCCTTTTTCTTCCTCCTTCTCATATTCCCACTCTTAATTTTTACAAAGATCTATTTTCAGTTTACTTAATGATCATATAGTTAACCCTACACTAAGTAAAAGAGTTCAACAAATAGAAAGAAAATAGAACACTCTTCCTCAACAGAAGAGACAAGGGCTGTAAACAATCATCAAATCTCAAAATGTCCATTTCACTCCAATACATTATATTTTAGGCACTGTTTTAGTTACCTCAGATCAGGGAAAACATAAATATCTGTCTTTTTGGAACAGGTTTATTTCACTAAATATAATGTTTTTCAGTTGTGTTCATCTTATTGCAAAAGATAGAATTTCTTTTTCTTTGTACAGATGAATAGACCTGCATAGTATATATAAACCATAATTTCTTTATCCAGTCAACAGTTGATAGACATTTTAATTGATTCCATATCTTCGCTGATGTGAATTGTGCTGCAATGAACATGGGGGTACACGTAATTCTTTCTTTTAGTGTGGATAAATTCCCAGAAGTGGCATGGTTGGATCATAAGGTAGATTTATATTCAGATTTCTAAGGTATCTGTGTAACCGGTGAATGGCAAGGTTCTTGTCTCCTCGCAAGAAAGAATTCAGGCATGAGACAGAGTAGTGGAAAGTAAAATAGCAAGGTTTATTAGGGTAGGGACATCCATAAGAACGGATGGGCACCTCTCCAGACAGAACCTGAGAAAGAGTGCCCAGTTGCTCATACTGGGGGAGAGCGAGGTTACATGGTTGAGTGGAGAGATTACACCTGGGCAGGCCAGGTGGGTGGCTCAGCAGAAAGGCAGAGGGTTGAGCGTGCAGTCTGGTTGAGGCTGGAGGTTTTTAAGGAGATGGGTCTTACTTCCCCACCTCTGTTCCTCTTGGAACAAAGGACTTTTTGGATGTAAATAGAAAAACTCCTATCTGAGTTTTCCCCCTGAAGTTATCAGACAGAGGGAAGCCTGATTGGCATTGCCCTGCCTTAGAGGAGACTTAGAGGAGCCTTAGAGGAAGGATGGTTATAGTAGAAGGGGCTGGGCACATTTGAAGTGTAGATACTGGGCTGCGCCTGGAAGATTATCAGGCAGAAGGGGCAGGGACACCCCCCCCTCCACCCCCGGCCAAGACAGATTATTGGGTAGAAGGAGCAGAGCAGGATGCAAATACTGGGCTACCCTTGAAACGTTATTGGGATGACTTTGAGATGCATTTGCTGCACCCAAATGTCTCCTTAGGCCTTTGCCACGCATATCTGACTTCCTACCTAACATCTCCATACTGTCTTTCACAGTGGCTGTAGCAGTTTACATTCCCACCAACAGTGAATTAGGGTACCTTTTCCCCCACATCCTTGCCAGCATTTACTGTTTGTTGATATATTCTTCTCTTCTCTTCTCCTTTTGATTTAAAAGCAAGATTTATTTAAGTTAGAAATCTTCTGGCAGAGTGGCCAGGAGGGGAGCTCCCAGAGAGGCAAACCCTAAAGGGCTGGTGGTAGTGGGGATTTTAAGCACAATTTTGGAGAAAAAAAATTGACAATCAGGTTGACATTCCATTCCAAGACAAGGACAAAACCCATCAAAAGACCTGATTTCCCTCTTTTTACCCGGTCTGGCTTGCTCATGATAAAACAAAAGAGCCATCAAAGGGGTGGGATACCCAATTTGTTTTACACATCAGAAGGGTGGATAGAATAGCTCCCTTGCTATTCTCATGATAAGATTGGAAACTCCTAAGGAATAGGGCAGGCACTTTTAATATTGCTAAAGGCAACTTTAGGGGAAGAAAGAATTTTGCATTCTAAATTTCACTGACACCCACCTGACAGCCTATTAACCCATATAACTCCTCACATTCCCTCCCCCAGAAGAATGGACCGTATCTTCTCTTAGGAGGTATGGGATGATGACTGCTCTGGATTTTTCCAGATGAGTAGGGGTGGTGTAGGGAATGGCAGTCAACAGGGTTCCAGCAGCAGGTGGGGGATGCAGTGCCAGCTTGCAGAAACTGCTTCCATCTGAGGTTTCATGTGCATGACCATCTAGAATTTCATCATTTCAAGTCTGGAAAAAATGAATCTAACGAAGTATATTAAATACACAGGGTTTAAAACAAAGGACACAGTCATTATTATAGTACCCAAGAAAAGTGCTATCCAAACCATGAGGAAGTTTTCTCATTGAAAGGCAAACAGAAACTGACAGGAGGGGCCTGACAACAATCAGATGGGCTAAGGCCTGGCCAATTAAAAGGCCCAGATCTATCTCTTCACGTGGGATACCAGAAGAGACCTCATATGGGAGATGTAAACCTCCTTAGGAAGGTACACTGTTGACTTCCATTACTTTGATGGCTTGGGAGGAGAGCTGGCCTGAATAGAAGGCAGGTGGCATCTCTAAAAGGAAATTTACAGTTCTGCCTGCAATGTTACTGACCCCACTAGGCCATCCCCTCAACAGTGTGGTTACTTTGGAAACTAGTTTGAAGGTTTTTGTTCATCTTAGAGCCAACAAGTTCTGTGGCTCTGACCCAGTAGTCCTTCAACTCCCAGGGCAGTTCTGTTTCCAGTGACCCAGCTCTTGGCTGGCAGAGCTGTGAGAGATCTTCATAAGCTGAATTCTGTTTCCATTTGAAGCCCTGGCTTTCCACATTGTTAACCAATGCCATTTGTGGTACACAGGCCTGTTGTGTCCCTGATGGCAGATAACTCTGTAAAGCTGCCATTAATTGGCCTGCCACCTCTCTTTACATTGCTCCTGCTGCCTAGCCTGCTCCTTTCCCTCCTGCTTCATGGTAAAGTAGACAATGGAGGCAACCTTTAATGTTACCAAGAGGGTGTTTCCTCCCATCCCTAATCTTTGGTTTCCTGAGCTAGAAATCTATAGGCCTATACATGTTCTGATAGCAGTTTTTCTGTGAGATAGACAGTGCCCATGAGGAAAGCTATATGTTCACTTTAACACTGAACATGATGACCACCTTATCTAGAAATCTTGATGTCATTAGTAAATACTTTCTCTTCCACAGTTTAATTTGAAAAAGGGAGGTTTTAGGCTGGGGCTGAAGCTCACTAGGCTAATCCTCCGCCTGCAGTGCTGGCACCCCAGTTTCTAGTCCCGGACGGGACGCTGTATTGTGTCCCAGTTGCTCCTCTTCCAGTCCAGCTCTCTGCTGTGGCCCAGGAAGGCAGTGGAGGATGGCCCAAGTGCTTAGGCCCTGCACCCCATGGGAGACCAGGAAGAAGCACCTGGCTCCTGGCTTTGGATCGGCCCAGTGTGCCGGCCGTAGCAGCCATTTGGGGGTGAACCAATGGAAGGAAGACCTTTCTCTCTTTCTCTTTCTCTCTCTCACTGTCTAACTCTGCCTGTCAAAAAAAAAAAAAAAAAAAAAAAAAGAAAAAAAAAGAAAAGAAAAGAAAAAGGAAGGTTTTAAATGTTTACTGTGCGCATGGCAAAATGATAACTTAAGCTCTCATTTTGGCTATACTATTATTATAGAAAAATGTTATCCATCCCTTTTATAAGGTCTAAAGATCAAATTGTACATCCTGGAGAGTCTTTCAGAATAGTGTTTTCCATCTTGAAGCAAATAGAGAAATGAGGGAACAGGTCAGCCTTCCTAGATCACTTATTGCCAATGACTTAATATCAAATGAAAACTTAATAAGCAGTTTTAACTGTCAAATAGCAACTTATGAAAACATTTACCAGAAGGTCCAGTGCCTTCTATAAATTTTAAGACAAGAGTACATGTATTGGAAAATCTCTTAAATATCTAACACAAGTGTGATTTGCTTGACAAGCAAACACAAACACAAACATGTCAGTGACTTAAATATTTTTAATTTCTTTCTACCATCAAATTTAAAACATCTGATACAGAGATTTATTTAGGTCACATGAGCCAAAAAAGTAAATCTGATTAATTTAGCAGTTAAAATTTATGAGAAGTCTTTTATCTATAAGCCAATTAAAACAGAGCTCTTAATAAATTTTCCTATGAAGACACGATATGTGCATACTTCCTGTTATTAGTAACCTGAATTAACTACTTTTCTCATTTGGAACCTGTGGTTCATTATTGGCTTTATATGCTTATAGAACTGTCCATGAAGTGCTAAATACAGTAGTGGTCAGGGAACAAGAAGTCCTTTGAAAACTAAAAGAGGACACATCTAAACACAGAACCAACAATGTTTTAACTTCCATTGGCAGTAAATCAGATTTTTAGTGTTTGGAGAATACAAAACAGTGGATGACAAGATACTTTAAATAGCCATGTTTAAAATTATAAACTTAATAACCAAGAAGAAGAGGTGCTTGTTTATTCCGCCCAGTATTTTTGAATGCATTGTAGGATTTTATAAAACATTTATCTATTTTAGGCCTCTGAGCCTTTCTCATTAAGAAAACCATCATGTCTGATAAAAAACATAACAAGATCATTAGACTTGTGTAACTTTTGGACATTTGTATAAATAACATTTTACATTATCATAACTTAAAATGTAGCATCTTGAAAGCATCTTTAATATAATCCAAATAGCCTTATTAGTTGGTATCACTACGAGATGAAAGATATTTCTTTGACATTTCCAGGGGCCCCACTGGAAATACCATGTCCAAAGAATTTGGAACTTTGATTTTTTTGAATGCCTGTCCAAGATGCCAAGAAGCCTTATAGTAGAAATAGGATCCTTTAGTATCATGACATAATATAAACCAGATTTGATCACTGTTACAAACGCTTTAGAATAAGTACGTATTAAACAAACCATAACTCTTTTAAAACAGCTTTTTTAAACAAACAGAACTTAACAGAGACATTAAGAGAACACAACAGATTACTTCAGCAGATCACAAAATTTCTGTCTCTTAGGTCATCCAAAAATTGGAAATAAAACCTTAAATATAAGAGTTAGCATATGGAATCATCCCATAATTTGTTGAATAATTTTAACAGAGTCGGAACTAGGGACAAGAAAATAGCTTACTGGAGCTGGCTAGAAAATTGACAGTCATGAATTAAATAAAACTATTAAAAGGAAATGCTGCTGGCACCACGGCTCAATAGGATAATCCTCCACCTAGCGGCGCTGGCACACCGGGTTCTAGTCCCGGTCGGGGCACTGGATTCTGTCCCGGTTGCCCCTCTTTCAGGCCAGCTCTCTGCTGTGGCCCGGGAGTGCAGTGGAGGATGGCCCAAGTGTTTGGTCCCTGCACCCCATGGGAGACCAGGAGAAGCACCTGGCTCCTGCCTTCAGATCAATGCGGTGCGCCGGCTACAGCAGGCCAGCCGCGGTGGCCATTGGAGGGTAAGCCAACGGCAAAGGAAGACCTTTCTCTCTGTCTCTCTCTCTCTTACTATCCACTCTGCCTGTAAAAAAATAAATAAATAAAAGGAAATGCTGCAGTTTTTAAACTGATTTTTAAGACAGTTTCAAAATATTTACTAACAAAAATTTATCGCAAAAACCCATGGCTTTAACAGAAGATCAGATTCAATTCTATGTCAAAGAAAAATAGACTGTCAGGTCATAGATTTAAGTCTTTAATCCATGTTGAGTGAAGTTTTGTGTAAGGTGAAAGGTAGGGATCTTGCTTCATGCTTCTGCATGTGTAAATCCAATTTTCCCAGCACCATTTATTGAATAGACTGTCCTTACTCTTCTTACTCCAGGGATTGGTTTTAGATCCTTGATCAAATATAAGTTGGCTGTAGATGTTTGGGTTGATTTCTGGTGTTTCTATTCTGTTCCATTGGTCTATCCATCTGTTTCTGTACCAGTACCATGCTGTTTTTTTTTTTTTTTTTTTTTTTTTTTTTTTTTTAACAGGCAGAGTAGACAGTGAGAGAGAGAGAGACAGAGAGAAAGGTCTTCCTTTTGCCGTTGGTTCACCCTCCAATGGCCGCCACGGCCGGCACGCTGTGGCCGGCGCACCGCATTGATCCAATGGGAGGAGCCAGGTGCTTCTCCTGGTCTCCCATGGGGTGCAGGGACCAAACACTTGGGCCATCCTCCACTGCACTCCCGGGCCACAGCAGAGAGCTGGCCTGGATGAGGGGCAACTGGGACAGAATCCAGCACCCCGACCGGGACTAGAACCCCGTGTGCCGGCATCGCAAGGCGGAGGATTAGCCTAGTGAGCTGCGGCACCGGCCCATGCTGTTTTGATTACAACTGCCCTGTAGTATGTCCTGAAATCTATTATTGTGATGCCTCCGGCTTTGTTTTTGTTGTACAAGATTGCTTTAGCTATTCGAGGTCTCCTGTGTCTCCATATGAATTTCAGCATTATTTTTTCCAGGTCTAGGAAGAATTTCTTCGGTATATTGATTGGTATTGCATTGAATGTATAAATTGCTCTTGGGAGAATGGACATTTTGATGATACTGATTCTTCCAATCCATGAGCATGGAAGATTTTTCCATTTTTTGGTATCCTCTTCTATTTCTTTCTTTAAGGTTTTGTAATTTGTAGAGATCTTGAACGTCCTTGGTTAAGTTTATTCCAAGGTATTTGATTGTTTTTGTAGCTATTGTGAATGGGATTGATCTTAGAAGTTCTTCCTCAGCCATGGCATTGCCTGTGTATACAAAGGCTGTTGATTTTTGTGCATTGATTTTATACCCTGCTACTTTGCCAAACTCTTCTATGAGTTCCAATAGTCTCTTAGTAGAGTTCTTTGGGTCCCCTAAGTAAAGAATCATATCATCTGCAAAGAGGGATAGTTTGAGTTCTTCCTTCCCAATTTGTATCCCTTTAATTTCTTTTTCTTGCCTAATAGCTCTGGCTAGAACTTCCAGAACTATATTGAATAGCAGTGGTGAGAGTGGGCATCCCTGTCTAGTACCAGATCTCAGTGGACATGCTTCCAACTTTTCCCCATTCAATAGGATGTTGGCTGTGGGTTTTTCATAAATTGCTTTGATTGTATTGAGGAATGTTCCTTCCATACCCAGTTTGCTTAGAGTTTTCATCATGAAAGGGTGTTGTATTTTATCAAATGCTTTCTCTGCATCTATTAAGATAATCATATGGTTTTTCTTCTGCAGTCTGTTAATGTGGTGTATCCCACATTGATTTGCAAATGTTGAACCATCCCTGCATACCAGGGATAAATCCCACTCAACATGGATTAAAGAATTAAATCTACGACTTGTCACCATTAAATTATTAGAGAGCATTGGGGAAATCCTGCAAGATATAGGTACCAGCAAAGACTTCCTAGAAAAGACCCCAGAAGCACAGGCCGTCAAAGACAAAATTAACTATTGGGATTCCATCAAATTGAGAAGTTTCTGTACTTCAAAAGAAACAGTCAGGAGAGTGAAGAGGCAACTGAGAGAATGGGAAAAAATATTTGCAGAATACGCAACAGATAAAGGGTTGATAACCAGAATCTACAAAGAAATCAAGAAACTCCACAACATCAAAACAAACAACTCACTTAAGAGATGGGCCAATGACCATTTTTCAAAAGAGGAAATTCAAATGGCGAACAGACATATGAAAAAATGTTCAAGATGACTAGCAATCAGGGAAATGAAAATCTAAACCACAATGAGGTTTCACCTCACCCCGGTTAGAATGGCTCACATTCAGAAATCTACCAACAATAGATGTTGGAGAAGATGTGGGGAAAAAGGGACACTAACCCACTGTTGGTAGGAATGCAAACTGGTTAAGCCACTATGGAAGTCAGTTTGGAGATTCCTCAGAAACCTGAATATAACCCTATCATACAACCCAGCCATCCCACTCCTTGGAATTTACCCAAAGGAAATTAAATTGGCAACCAAAAGAGCTGTCTGCACATTAATGTTTATGGCAGCTCAATTCACCATAGCTAAGACCTGGAACCAACCCAAATGCCCATCAACAGTAGACTGGATAAAGAAATTATGGGACATGTACTCTATAGAATACTATACAGCAGTCAAAAACAATGAAATCTGGTCATTTGCAACAAGATGGACAAGATGGAGGAATCTGGAAAACATCATGCTGAGTGAATTAAGCCAGTCCCAACGGGACAAATATCATACGTTCTCCCTGATTGGTGACAACTAACTGAGCACCAAAGGGGAAACCTGTTGAAGTGAAATGGACACTATGAGAAACAGTGACTTGATCAGCTCTTGTGCTGACTGTTGATGTACAATGTAATACTTTATGCATTTTAGTATTTTTTCTTTGTTTTGATCTAGTACTATTGGTTGAACTCTGTAATTAACACACAATTATTCTTAAGTGTTTAAATTTTAACTGAAAAGTGATCCCTGTTAAACATAACAGTGGGAATAAGAGGGGGAAGAGATGTACAATTTGGGACATGCTCAATCAGACTTGCCCCAAATGGTGGAGTTAGAAATGTGCCAGGGGATTCCAATTCAATACCATCAAGATGGAATGTACCAATGCCATTTCACTAGTCCGAGTGATCAATTTCAGTTCACAATTGATCATAATGATAGGATTAAGAGTCAAAGGGATCACACAAACAAGACTAGTGTCTGCTAATACGAACTGATAGAATCAAAAAGGGAGAGAACGATCCATCATGGGAAGCGGGATACACAGCAGACTCACAGAATGGCAGATGTCCTAAATAGCACTCTGGCCTCGGAATCAGCCCTTAAGGCATTCAGATCTGGCTGAAGAGCCCATGAGAGTATTTTAGGCATGGAAAGCCAAGACATTCTGGAAAAAAAAAAAAAAAAGACCTAAATGAAAGATCTCTGCGAGTGAGATCCCAGTGGAAAGAACGGGGCCATCAAAAAAGGAGGTACCTTTCTCTGAAGGGAGGAGAGAACTTCCACTTTGGCTATGACCCTGTCGGAATAAGATCGAAGTAGGCGAACTCAAAAGGCTTCCATAGCCTTGGCAACTCATGACTAGAGCCTAGGGAGATTGCTGACGACATAAACAAGAGTGTCAAATTGTTAAGTCAACAACAGGAGTCACTGTGTACTTACTTCTCATGTGGGATCTGTCCTTAATGTGTTTTCCAATGTGAAGTAATGCTATAACTAGTACTGAAACAGTATTTTACACTTTGTGTTTCTGTGTGGGTGCAAACTGATGTAATCTTTACTTAATATATACTAAATTGATCTTCTGTATATAAAGAGAATTGAAAATGAATCTTGATGTGAATGGAATGGGAGAGGGAGCAGGAGACGGGAGGGGTACGAGTGGGAGGGAAATTATGGTGGGGGGAGCCATTATAATCCATAAGTTGTACTTTGGAAATTTATATTTACTAAATAAAATAAAAAAAGAAAAGAAAAATAGACTAATAGCTTTTGTATAGAGAAATTTATTTCTTTCATAACCTTCTGTGACTTTCTCACATCTTCTGCAACTTATATAAATCTTTTTGTCTTTTCCATTCCAACCTAGAGTAAACTAGCCATTAGAATAAAGTAATTCTTACAAACCATGTCCTTTTTATTCAAAAAGTCTCTTTCCTTCTTAACCTTTCTTACCAAAAACATTTTACTTGTGACCTTTTACCATCTGCTAGTTTCCTTGATTTACATTTTAAAGTAACCCTTTAAAATCTCCAAATTAAGACAACATTTTCTAAGTAAGCTAACACATTAGATTTCAACCTTAGTTACTTTCAAGCAGTTTTGAATTATTTTTCATATGGACAATTTATGAAAGTATATTTGTGAACAAACCAAAATAGTTTTTTCATAGAATATAAGGTGCTAAGAGTACCAAAGTTTACATTTAGACACACTTATCTCATTTGCCTTTATTCAATTTACATTTAGCAATTACACCTAGAGGACTTAAGATGTTGATGTTATGTCATACCTTTATCTGAATTAAGGTCAAAATTACATTTATATGGAATTCTAGCCCTTTTTATAAAACTCTAGCTATAAATCAGTGACATTAAACCAGAGATTGCAAAATCCGTCTTCAAATGCTGATTACCTATTGCTATTTCATCAGAAACCTGTTAAACTAAGTTACAAAACAAGTTTGGCGAGTTACAAAGCAATATTTTTAAAGGCAGTGATCTTCCTTGATTCAAAAGAGAGAAATTCCTTTAAACCCACTGTCCAGTTACAGTTGAGCCAAATTCTTATGCAAGAGATTATAATTGAATTTGAGTCCAGTTTTCTGCTGGAGATTGCTCACCGTTATATTAGGATTAATGGGAGAGGACATCCATCAGAGCAGAGGGGCATCCCTCCATTTGTTGATTTTTGTATAAGAGTCATTCTAACTGGAGTGAGCTGAAAGTTAATGGTTTTGATTTTCTTTCTTTCTTTTTTTTTTTTTTTTGACAGGCAGAGTTAGACAGTGAGAGAGAGAGAGACAGAGAGAAAGGCCTTCTTTTTTCCGTTGGTTCACGCCCAAAGTGGCCGCTACCGCTGGTGCATCGCAGCTGGCGCGCTGCGCCGATCTGAAGCCAGGAGCCAGGTGCTTCCTCCTGGTCTCCCATACGGGTGCAGCGCCCAAGGAACTGGGCCATCCTCCACTGCCTTCCTGGGCCACAGCAGAGAGCTGAACTGGAAGAGGAGCAACGAGGACAGAACTGGCACCCGAACCGGGACTAGAACCTGGGGTGCTGGCGCCACAGGCGCAGGATTAGCCAAGTGAGCTGCGGCACCGGCAATGGGGTTTTGATTTTCATTTCCCTGATGGCTAGTGGTCATGAGCATTGTTTCAAATGTCTTGGCCATTTGAATTTCCTCTCTTGAAAAATGTCTGTTCAAGTTCTTTGACCATTTCTCAAATGGATTGTTTGTTTTGTTGTTGAATTTCTCTAGCCCTTTATAGATTCTGGATGATAACCTTTTATCCGTTGCGTTGTTTGAAAATATTTTCTCCCATTCCATTGGTTGCCTCTTCACTTTTCTGAGTGTTTCCTTTGCAGTGCAGAAACTTCTCATCTTGATGTAAAATCCTATTTGTTAATTTTGGTTTTGATTGCCTGTGCTTCAGGGGTCTTTTCCAGGAAGCCTTTGCCTGTGCTAATGTCTTGTAGAATTTCCCCAATGTTCTCTAGTAATTTGATGATATTGAATGGTAGAGTCTTTGATCCATTTTGAGTGGATTTTTGTGTAAGGTGTAAGGGAGGAGTCTTGTTTCATATTCTGCACATGGAGATCCAATTTCCATAGCACCATTTGTTGAAAAGACTGTCCTTGCTACAAGGATTGATTTTTGATCCTTTGTAAAAAACAAGTTGGTTGTAGATACATGGATTATTTTCTGGAGTTTCTATTCTGTTCCACTGGTCTACATGTTTGTTTTTGTGCCAGTATCAGGCTTTTTTGATTATAGCTACCATGTAGTATATCTTGAAATTGGCTTTTGTATTTGTTGTGTAAGATTGCTTTAGCTATTCAGGGTCTCTTGTGTTTACATATGAATTTTGGCATATTTTTTCTAGATCTGAGAATGTTGTTGTTATTTTGATTGGGATTGCATTGAATCCATAAATTGCTTTAGATAGTCTGGACTTTTTTATGATGTTATTTCTTCTAATCCATGAACATGGAAGATTTTTCCATTTTTAAATGTCTACTTAGATTTATTTCTTTAGCATTTTGTAATTTTCATCATAGAGATCTTTGACATCCTTGGTTAAGTTTATTCCAAGGTATTTAATTCTTTCTAGAGCTATTATGAATGGGACTGATCTTAAAAGTTCCTTCAGATCCATAGCATTGTCTACTTATACAAATGCTATTGATTTTTCTATGTTGTTTTTATATCCTGGCATTTTACCAAACTGCTATATGACTTCTAACAGTCTTTCAGTGGAGTCTTTTGGATCACTTATGTATAGAATCATGTCATCTGAAAATAGGGATAGTTTGATTTCTTCCTTCCCAGTTGTATCCCTTTGATTTCTTTTCCTTGCCTAATGGCTTCCAGGACTATATTAAATAGCAATGTTGAGAATGGACATCCTTACGTGGTTCCAGATCTTAGGGGGAATGCTTCCAGCTTTTCCTCATTCAATAGGTGCTGCATGTGGGTTTGTCATAAAATGCCTTAATTATGTTGAGGAGTGTTCATTCTAAACCAAATTTGCTTAAGGTTTTCATCATGAAAAGATGTTGTATTTTATCAAATGCTTTCTCTATGTCTATTTGATAACCATATGGTTTTGTTTTTCAATTTGTTAATGTGATGCATCACATTAATTGATTTGTAAATGTTGAACCATCCCTGTATACTAGGGATAAATCCCACATGATCCAGGTGAATGATCTTTCTGATGTGTTATTGGATTTGATTAGTTAATATTTTCTTGAGGATTTTTGCATCTGTGTTCATCAGGGATATTGGTCTATAGTTCTCTTTCCCTGTTGTATTGTTTTCTGGCTTAGAAAATAAGGTGATGCAGGCTTCATAGTGGGAGTTTGGGAGAATCCCCTCCCTTTCAATTATTTTGAATAGCTTAAGAATTGGAGTTAGTTGTTCTTTAACTGTCTGGTTGAATTCATGAGTGAAGCCATCCAGTCCTGGCTTTTCATTTGTTGGGAGCATCTTTATTACTGATTCAATTTCAGTCTTGGTTATTGGTCTGTTTAAATTTTCTATGTCTTCATGACTCAATTTGGTAGGTTGTATGGGTCAAGGAATCTATCCATTTCTTCTAGGTTTGCCAATTTGTTGGCATGTAGCTCTTTGTATTAATTCCTGGTGGTGCTTAATATTTCTGTGGTATCTGTTGTTAAATTTCTGTTTTCATTTCTTATGTTATTGGATTTGGGTCTTTTCCTTTCTTTTTTTTGGTTGTGCCAATAGTAAATTATTTTTGTTTATTTTTTCAAAAAACCAGCTCTTAATTTTACAGATCTTTTGTACTGTTTTTTTAGCTTCAATTTTGTTTATTTCTTCTTTAATTTTAATTATTTCTTTCCTTCTACTAATTTTGGGTTTGGTTTCTTGTTGTTTTGCTAAGTACTTGAGATGCACTTGTAGCTCATGTATCTGGTACCTTTCCAATTTCTTCATGTAGGCACTATTTACTATATTGTTATACTTCCCTCTTAACACTGCTTTTGTTGTATGCCACAAGTCTTGATATGATGTATTGTCATCTTCATTCATTTCCAGAAATTTTTTGATTTCTCTTGGTTTCCTTAAAGACCCAGTGTTTATTTTGCATGTGTTTGCATATGATCTGGAGATTCTTGAGTTATTCATTTCCAGCTTCATTTCATTGTGGTCAGAGAAGGCACCTGGTATGATTTCGATTTTTTTTAATTTGCTGATACTTGCTGCTTTATGGCCTAGTATGTTGTCAATTCTAGAGAAACTTCCATGCACTGGTTGAAGAATATTTATTATGCAACCGTGTGGTGAAAAATTCCATATATATCAGTTAGGTCCACTTGGTGCATAATGTGAATCAGCTCTGTTGTTTCTTGTTGATTTTCTGTCTAATTGAGCTGTCCCTTGATTAAAGAGAGGTATTGAAGTCCCCCATTACCATTGTATTGGAGTCTATGGCTCCCTTTAGATACATTAACATTTATTTTAAATAGCCTGGTACCCTGTAATTGGGTGCATATACATTTATTATAGTCACAGCTTCCTGTTTAATTGATCATTACATAATAATCATTGAACATTACTTAATGTCCTTCCTTATCTCCTTTAGCAGTTTTCTTGTAAAAGTCTATTTTGTCTGATATTAGGATAGCAACATCTGCCAATTTTTGCTTTCAATTAGCATAGAATATATTTTTACATCCTTTTACTTTCAGTCTGCATGTATCTTTGTTAGTGAGATGTGTTTCTTGCAGGCAGCAAACAGATGGGTTTTGTTTTTTCATCCATTCAGCCAGTCTGTTTCTTTTAACTGGAGAGTTGAGGTCATTTACATTCAAGGTGACTTTTGGCAAGTAATGACTTGTCCCTGCAATTTTTCCAAAAATATTCCTATTGTTTACTTTGTCTTTCTTTTGTACTTTTACTGGGGGATTTTCTGCCTTCATGTTTTTTCATAATGTTCGCTATCTCTCTGTGTTTTTGTGTGTGGCACATCTTTAAGCATCTTTTATTAGGCTGGATGAGTGGTGACAAATTCTTTCAATTTCTATTTGTTATGGAACGTCTTTATTTCACCTTCATTCATGAATGCAAGCTTTGCAGGTACATTATTCTTAAGTCATGTATGGTTCATATCATGAATGCAAGCTTTGCAGGGTACATTATTCTCAGTTGAAAGTTTTTTTCTCTTAAGTCTTGGACTATACCTTGCCATTCTCTTCTATCTCTTTCTGATTAGAAGTCAGCTGTGAGTCTCATTGGAGACCCACTGAAAGTAATCTAGTGTTTCTCTCATACACATTTTAGAATCTTTTCTTCATGTTTTACTGTGGAAAGTTTGACTGCAATCTGTCATGGTAAAGCTCTTTTCTGGTAATGTCTGTTAGGAGTTCTATGTGCTTTCTGTAGTTGGATGTCCCTTTCTCCTAACTGGGGAATTTTTCTTTAATTATTTCTTTAATTATTTCTATAATTATTTTAATTATTATTATTTAATTATTATTTAGGCCTTCTAGTCCATTCTCTCTTTCCACACCTTCGAGATCTTCCAATAACCTGTATGCTAGGTTGTTTGATACTATCCAGTAAATCTCCATCACTGTTTTTAGGTTTTTAAATTTTTCCTACTTTTTTTTTTTGGTCTGACTGAAAGATTTCCAAAGGTTTGTCTTATAGCTCAGATATTCTTTTTTCTGCCTCACCAATCTGCTGTTAACTTTCCACTGCATTTTTATTTGATCTGTTGAAGTCTTCATTTCTAATATTTCATTTTGATTTTTCCTTACAATCTCAATTTCATGGGAAAAATATTCATTCATGTCATGTATGGTTCTTTAGTTGATTAATTTGCTTCTGATTGCTTTTGAACAATCCTATAAATAATTTTTGAATCCTGTTTTCAGCATATCCTTAATCTCTTCATCTTGATATTTTAGTATTGAATTGTTTTGTTTCTTTGGGGTGCTCATGGTGTCTTCCTTATTCTTGTTTCTTGACTTTCTACATTTATTTTTAGGCATTTATGGAGCTGATTGTTATTTTTTCCTCTGATGTATTTTATCTTTAAGCTATTCCCCTGTGGCATATTGGAATGTCTGCATTTTCAATTTTTACTGAGATTTATGTGGTGGGTGTGGGCAGAAATTCTGGTCATTGCTGCAGGGTGGGGTAAATATCTAGGGTAACACTCAAGTTGGGCATGGTAGATCTCTTGTTAACAGAAGAAGGGGTGTGGTCTCCTCAGTTGCTGTGACACCCCCTCAACTCCTGTCCTCCAGACTGAGCAATGCCTGGGTGTTAGCCCACATTGTGTTCAATACTCATCTGCACCACTGTATGAACTGCACAAATGATCTGTGCAGTCCTCATTGTGAGTACAGTTATCATTGCAATGACTGCTCCAAGCAACCAACGAGCTCCGAGCATGTGGAGCTGCACCCAGTGATTGCCCACAGACCCAGTTATACCCTGCACTTTCTCATGTAACCACTGAGTCCCCATAGTCTCAGCACACAGCCTCTCACAGTTTCTGAGTGCAGAGGTTTCACTGTGCTCTGCTAGTCTGTCCAGTCAATAGAGAGGCAGATGTTCCCTGAGCCAGCTCCACTTAGGCATCTCGATCCTGGGAGTCTCAGGGTGCCTCACAGCCCTGTGTGGGTGTCCAGTCCCTCCCAGCTCGTTTCAAAGTCAGTGGAGTTTGTGGATTTTTCCCTCCACTACAATCTCTGGATCACACATGTACCCAAGAGCCACCAGCAGAATGTTGCTCTCTGCCACTGCTACCAGTACTACTTATACATGTTTTCTCACATGTGTATCATTGCGAACTCAATGATTTTAACTTATTTGAATTTTCAAACAGTTGCAGCCAGTATTCTTATTGTTGCATAAAATGTTCTGGTTTTGGTCAGGGAATTTTGCCACACAAATTTAAACATATTTTGAATAATTTTCTTTAATATATGTCAAGAGAGCTTTTATTTGTGATTTTACTTAAAATGTAATTTAAGTAGTTTTAAATATTTTATCTTTATACATGCAATAAATTCTACTCTAATTATTATTAATCTATGAACTGAAAAGTCCTTTTAACTTTCCACCATTTCTTTTCTGAGGTTAGCTTGAGTTTTCTATGACCAAAAGGGCCAATGGCAAACAAAAGTGCTCCTGGCAGTACACTCTAAATTGAAGACTTGGTTCTTATTCTTTTTTTTAAAGATTTATTTTATTTATTTGAAAGAATTACAGAGAGAGGTAGAGACAGAGAGAGAGGTCTTCCATCTGCTCATTCACTCCCCAGATGACTGCAATGGCCAGTGCTGTGCTGATCCAAAGCCAGGAGCCAGGAGCTTCTTCTGGGTCTCCCACGTGGGTGCAGTGGCCCAAGGGCTTGGGCCATCTTCTACTGCTTTCCCAGGCCATAGCAGAGAGCTGGATCAGAAGTGGAGCTGCTGGGACTAGAACCAGTGCCAATATGGGATAGCAGAGCTTCAGTCCAGGGCTTTAACCTGCTGCATCACAGCGCCGGCACTAAGACTTGTTTTTTTTTTTTTTTAAGATTTTTATTTGTTTATTAGACAGGTAGAGTTACAGACAGTGAGAGAGAGACGGAGAGAAAGATCTTCCTTCCATTGGTTCACTCCCCAAATGGCCGCCACAACTGGCGCTGCGCCAATCCGAAGCCAGGAGCCAGGCGCTTCCTCCTGGTCTCCCATGTAGCTACAGGGCCCTAAGCACTCGGGCCATCCTCCACTACCTTCCCAGGCCACAGCAGAGAGCTGGACTGGAAGAAGAGCGACCGGGACTAGAACCCGGCACACATATGGGATGCCGGCGCTGCAGGCAGAGGATTAACCAAGCGAGCCATGGCGCTGGCCCCAAGATTTGGTTCTTATTTTAACTCTGGTGCTAACTAGATTACAGTTTGTATAATTGAGCTAAATCAACATTTTCCCCTTGATATTTCTCTTGTCAGTAATTCTGTGGGATCCTCTGTAAAAGGATTTTTATCCAAATCAATTTTGATATGTTGCCAATAATTTGAGAGTGACTAGGTCAATTAGGTTATAGATGAATTAGGTCTAGGAGGTTATGAGAAAAGAAACAAATTTAACTCAGTAAAACTGTGATGCTGCTTTTATTAAAAAAGAAATTTCAGAAATTTGAGTGAGAGAGAGAGAGAGAGAGAGCTCAACAGATGGAGAAAACTCTCATCTGCCAAATGCCCACAATAGCCCCCAACTTGGGCTGAAACTCTATCCAGATTTCCTACTTGGTTGGCAGAACCCAACTTCTAGAGCCATCACCACTGCCTCCAAGGGTCTGCATTAAGTAGAGATCAGGAGTCAGGATCTGGGGCTGGAAATTGAACGCAGGCACTCTGAAGTGGGATGCGGATATCCTAACATGTGGCTTAGCCGCTAAGCCAAATGCTTGTCCCACTGCAGTTTCTTAAATCTAACTAGCCTCAAAATCATTAACTTTCCAAGGACCATCCTGTGCCTCCAAAGTTCCAAGACCACTTGAGAGATGTTGAACTAACCGTTGTCTATGTCTCTACTAACTCTGAAGTTCGATTGTAATGACAAAAGAAATCAGAGCTGTCTCTTTTTCCATGTGGAACCTGCTTTCCTCTTGCGTCTTTTGCTCAATCATTCTTGTTGATTTTATAGTCTTTTCATGGGGAAAATTTTCCCAAAATCCTTGGCCTCTGACTAGAGGTAAATTTTTATTACAATCATATTCTCTTGAAACTTTCAGAAAAATAGGGTTGTCTCTGTCAAAGCATGCAAAAGTAGACTCATAGTAATATTAGTGTGGTGTTGGAGTATTAGATAATTAATGTGGCAGAATGAGAACTTGGAGTCATTAGTAATAGAGATTAAAACTGAAACCAGAACAGTAAATAGAAAATGGAAGAATTAAGTTATTCCTTATCAACTGGGAAGATTTTGACTCCAGCACAAATATTCTGCAGTTAGGGTTTTTGGTTTATAAACTTGAGGGCTATCTGGTCCCAGCTCTGCCGCTAACTAGGTCACCCTCAGTAAATCATATAACTCCCTGGGCCACAGCTTCTTTATGTGCAGAATGAGACGATTTTCACTGATGATCCCCAAGGTCTCTTCCTGTTCTAACTCAGTGATCTCTATGAAGCATGTTTAAAAAACTGCTATGTTTTGTTTACTATTGGTGTATGGAAAAACAAAGTAAAAATGTCTTTCCTTTTTTTTAAGTGCATTTATTCTCCCCATAATCAATTTAGCAAAAAATATGGAGCTGGAATTTTCCTGAAGTTACCATTAATGTGCTTGGTGGAAATAATAAGTTGTTGGGAAACTAATGGCAGGGAATTTAGAATTAAAAGAAAGATATAGTAGAGTTCTAAAAATCGTTTTCTCCCTCAAATATGCAAACAAGAAACAGATTTGAAGTTATTGTTAGCATTAAAGCAGCAAAAGATCATGAATGTAAATTATTTTGATTATTTCAATAGATTGTTGAAAGCAAAACACAAGACTAGACAATAGCAGTGAAAGAGCACAGACTCTGGAACAAGTAGAACATCTGAGATAATTTTCTACACTGTGAAAAAGACCTTATGGGCAGGCTGGGGCATCATTTCAGAATTTTATTTTCAATTCCCAGAATGTTCTTTTACTAACCTTTTTCTTTTTAATTACATTCTCATTTTATCCAAGCCAACAGCTTCAGAATTACTGTGCTTTTTGTTTCATGCAGTCAGTTTGCAAATAGAGCATGTCTGGGTTCCTCTGTGACAGAGAATTAAAAAAAAAAGTTAACTTTGATTTTGTGACAAAAAACACAGCAAAACTTAGTCATGGTCTCACACAAAGTGGCTTTCTTAAGCTATCAGCTCACGACTCTGCCCAAAGTGAAGCTTGAAAACTCCTTAAATATATTTACTGGCCAATAGTAGATGATCTTACTGTATATCATGTATATCTCTAGTGAAGAATCTCACAACTTAAAGATGCAAATAATGGAAACATTCAATGGTACCAAGTAGAGTGATTGAAAATTTGTACTTTAGCCCTGTAAAACCACTGTAGAAAGCAGTCATGAGCAGTGTCCACTTTTAACATGGGATTTGCAATTCAAATATTTTCAGTTCAATTATACTCTGCAATTGCGAATGCCATATTCCCCTTTTTCATCCCTTGTTCTCAGGTTTTGTTTCGTCAAATTGTCAGCTCACCACTTTCCATGGTAATTTTTAGAACCTTGTTCACTTTGTGCCACCATGGGTTATAAATGAAAATGGAAACAATTTGCAGTGAAGAAATGTTTCTGAAACAAAATGCAAATAACATATTGAAACAAACTAAGGCTATTTTAAAAGAGCAGTGCAACATAATTATAGGGGTTGTATTACAGTAAATTTCTTTTTGCTTAATAGTTTCTCTCACTCTCAGAGAGTGTTCTGTATTTAAATGATATTACTTTAACATAGAAACCTTTTATTTCTTTTTCCCACTTAGTTGAAGTCACTGGACTTTGCTGGGAATGGGGTCTTAGAGTAATTCCTGAAAATCTACCAAACCATCTGTACACAAAGCATTGTCACTAGACCAAATCAACTGTTTTATGCATTCATAGCCCGTGATTTTTAAATAGAGCAGAGGTTGTAATTTAAAAATTACTTAAGGAGCCAACATTGTGGCATAATGGATTAAGCCACTGCCTGCAACGCCAGCATCCCCATCCTGCATGGGCGTCAGTTTGAGTCCCGGTTGCTGCACTTCTGATCCAGCTCCCTGCTAATGCACCTGGGAAAGTGGTAGAAGATGACCCAAAAGCTTGGGCCCCTACACCCACATAGGAGACCCAGATGAAGCTCCTGGCTCCTGGCTTTGGCCTTTCAAATAAATAAAGTGAATCTTCAAAAATGCTTACTTAAAACTAAATGAAATCATGGAATCATTTTTTCCCATTATGTGTGTTTTAAATCAGTAGTTTCTCAAAGTATTATCTGTATCAAATGAATAATTTATATGTAAATCTAAAAAGGAATTTCAAATACTTGTGGCTGTGAACTGCTTCTCTATCCAATTTGTTGAGTAACAGAATTAAATCAGTCAATAAAAGCATCACTATGAGTTGCTAATGTGATTCTTTTGAAGGTTTTCTTAATCATGAGTTCATCAACTTCTGGAAATTACTTGCAAAATTTTATGTGTACAAGCATATATTCCTTTCCCCTCCTGAGGAGAAACTATAGCAGTGCTCATCCAGTTTTTGAAAGTGTGTATGACCATGAGAAGATGGAGTGCTACTGTCTGAGGGAAGGAGAAGGACTTGAAAGGAGTGAATAAACTGAATTTCCTTAGGAAAAACTATGTTTTAAAAAGATAAAGAAAATCCTCAAGTTTCCAAGTAAGAAAAGTTTTTTTTTAGGAAGGAGTAGCCCATTCTAACAATGAATTGAATATGCTCGTGTAGTTGCCTAGAGATAATAAAAATCCATAAATCTCATAATCCTATTCATTCTTTCTGAAAACTACGACTAAATCTTACCTCTTTTAAAAAATTAATGCACTGTTATTCTTTCCCCTGTATTTGTAAGGAGCTAACTGATATTGGAAGCAATACTTCAGACCAGAAATCAAAAGGTTGGTTTTATCTATTATTAGGACCAGCGTCTCAGCTCACTAGGTTAATCCTCCACCTGCGGCGCTGGCACCCCAGGTTCTAGTCCTGGTTGGGGTGCCAGATTCTGTCCCCTTTGCTCCTCTTCCAGTCCAGCTCTCTGCTGTGGCCCAGAAAGGCAGTGGAGGATGGCCCAAGTGCTTGGGCCCTGCACCTGCTTGGGAGACCAGGAGGAAGCACCTGGCTCCTGGCTTTGGGCGCAGGATGCCAGCTATGGCAGCCATTTGGCCATTTGGCCATTTGGCCATTTGGCCATTTGTAAAGACTTCTTACATATGCAAATATTATTGGAATTTGGGCCATTGTTTTATCAGTAGTTTATTCCCTCTTTTTTGTCCTTATTTCTTTGGAAAATTGATTACATTATTTGAGAGGCAGGGAATGAGAGAGAGTGAGCAAGTGAGTGAGAAAGAAACTTCCATTGGGAGCTGGCACCGTGGTGCACTAGGTTAATCCTACACCTGCAGCACCGGCATCCCATATGGGTGCTGGGTACCAGTCCCAGTTGCGCCTCTTAAAGTCCAGCTCTCTGCTGTGGCCCAGGAGGGCAGTGGAGGATGGCCTAAGTCCATGAGCCCCTGCATCCGCATGGGAGACCAGGAAGAAGCACCTGGCTCCTAGTTTCCGATAGGCGTAGCTCCAGCCATTGTGGCCATTTGGGGAGTGAACCAACAGAAGGAAGACCTTTCTCTCTGTCTCTCTCTCTCACTGTCTGTAACTCTACCTCTCAAATAAATAAATAAAAATTTAAAAAATAAAAAAGACTCTTAAAAAAAAAAAAAAAAACTCCCATCATCTCTTATCCTCTGGTTCACTCCCCAAATACCACGGCCAAAACCTGGAGCCAAGAACTCAATACAGGTCTCCTACATGGGTGGCAGAAACTGAATTACTTGAGGCATCACTCTGCCTCTCCAGGTCTGCCTTAGCAGGAAACTTAAATTAGAGGCTGGAGGTGGATATTAAACCTATGAATTCTGTTATGAGGCATGGGTGTATTAACTGGTATGTCAGATGCTACCTCTAATATGCTTTTTATTTGATTTTTGATGTAGTATTTTCCTCATTTTAAAAACTGGACTGTCTTTCAATTATTAATTTTATGAGTTTTTATGTATTTTGTACAATTTTTTTTTTGACAGGCAGACTTGGACAGTGTGAGAGAGAGAGAGAGAGAGAGAGGGAGAGAAAGGTCTTCCTTTTTCCATTGGTTCACCCCCTAAGTGGCCGCTACAGCTGGCACATTGCGGCTGGTGCATCGTGCCTATCCAAAGCCAGGAGCGTTTTCCAGGCCTCCCATGCAGGTGCAGGGCCCAAGGACCTGGGCCATCCTCCACTGCACTCCCAGGCCACAGCAGAGAGCTGGACTGGAAGAGGAGAAACTGGGACAGAATCCAGCGCCCCAACTGGGACTAGAACCTGAGGTGTCGGTGCTGCAGGCAGAGGATTAGCCTAGTGAGCCGCAGCACCGGCCCATATTTTGTACACTTTGTTGTGTGTGTGGCTTGACTTTCCATCTTCTTAATGCATTTTAAATTTTGACAAAAATCATTTATTGTTTTGTTTGTTTTATGGTTAGTGCTTTTTGTGTGTTCTCTAGGAATTATTTCCTCATCAAAGACTGTGAACATATTCTCCCATGAATTCTTATAGATTTATAGTTTGACCTTTATCATTAAGTCTGTGATCTATTTTTTTATGACTAAGGTATTTTGTGTTTTAATCAGTTGTCCCACCACAATTTGTTGAAGCACTCTCCTTTCTCTACTAATCATAAATGTGTTGGTCTGTTTCAATTTGTTTCTCTGATCTATGCCAATGTCACACTACCTTGATTATTGTTATAAGTTATAATGTTATAAGTTTTGAAATTGTTTTGTTACTCTTCCAAATTTGCTTTGCATCCACAAAATAGTTTTGATTACTTCATGTTCTTTGGGATTTAGTACACATATAAACATATCTTGGAATTCATTTAATGTGCTAGAATTTTGGTCAGAATTGTTTTGAATACATAGATAGTTTGGAGAGAATTAAACTGTTTCAGTGGTGATCCTTCTAATCCAAAAAAAATGGTATACCTCTCCATTTATTTAGGTCTTCCTTAATATTTCTTAAAATGTTTTATAATTGCTGTCATTGGTATTTTACAGTTTTTACTATTATAGATGAAATTATTTTAAAATTTCATTTGAATTATTTAATACTAGCATGCACAAGTACAATTATTTACATTGATGTCATAACCTACAACCTTATTAAACTTATATTTTCTAGTGTTTTTCTAATTGCTTCTTGGACTTTTAGCTAAGATCAAGTGTTTTTCTATAGGTTACTTAACTTTTTAACCATAATATTTTATAAGAAATTAATAGAATTTTTATTTCTGTGAATAAAGATTTTTTACATTTCCTTTACGATCCTTATGCCTTTTGTTTATATTTGGCCTTCATCACACTGCTGGGGACTGCCATCTTGACTATCTCTTGAGGAAAAAGGAATATCATACCTGCATTCCTTGGAAGACCAAAGATGCAGGAAAGAGTCCTTTTGTGGCTTTTTGGTGGAAGGCTCATGCCACAGAGGCCTTGGGTGTTTCATGCTTGCATCCCCTGGAAGGCCAAGGATGCTGGGAGCTGTGCTGTTGAGCCTCAGGTCATGAAAAGGCTCACAACACTGAGGCCTAGGACTTTATGTTGCAAGAAATAGACAGGGATCTTTTTATCACACAGGACGTTCCTCCTTTTCCTCCTCATGATGCATACTGCCACAGAGGAGAGATTATCTGAGCCTCATCTGGTTGCAGGGGCCCAAGGACTTGGGCCATCCTCTACTGCTTTCCCAGGTTCTTTAGCAGGGAGCTGGATTGGAATCTGAGCAGCTGGTACTAAAACTGGGGCGCATAATGAATTCCTGCACTGCTGGCCACAGCTTAAACTGCTGTCACAGTGCCAGCCCTGCATTTTAAGTTTTGCATCTACTTTCATGAGGGGTATCAGTGGGGAGAAAATCTGAATAAGAGAGTTTTGCTGCAAATTGAAATTATAAACAAGTCTAGTACCTGCTAATACTAACCGATAGAATAAATAAAGGGGAGAGTGATCCAACATGGGAAGTGAGATACTCAGCAGACTCATAGAATGGCAGATGTCCTAAACAGCACTCTGGCCTCAGAATCAGCCCTCAAGGCATTCCGATCTGGCTGAAAAGCCCATGAGAGTATTTCAGGATTTCAGGCATGGAAAGCCAAGACACTCTGGCAAAAAAAAAAAAAAAAAAAAAAAAAAAAAAAAAAAAAAAAAAAAAAAAAAAAAAACACACCTAAATGAAAGATCTCTGTGAGTGAGATCCCAGTGGAAAGAACAGGTCTTCAAAGAAGGAGGTACCTTTCTCTGAAGGGAGGAGAGAACCTCCACTTTGACTATGACCTTGTCTAAACAAGATAAGAGTCGGTGAACTCAAGGGGCTTCCATAGCCTTGGCAGCTCATGACTTGTGCATAGGGAGATTACTGATGCCATAAACAGGAGTGTCAATTGGTAAAGTCAACAACAGGAGTCACTGTGCACTTACTCCTCATGTAGGATCTCTGTCCTTAATGTACTGTACATTGAGAATTAATGCTATAATGAGTACTCAAACAGTATATTTCACTTTGTGTTTCTATGGGGGTGCAAACTGTTGAAATCTTTACTTAATGAATACTAAACTGATCTTCTGTAAAAAAAAAAAAGAAGAAATTATCAATTCGCAACTTGACTCTCACTGGGATTAAACATGACAATAGGTCTGATCTGATTTCATCATCATTTAAAAAATCATCTATTATTTTTCACTTTATGTTTCTGTGTGGGAGCAAACTGTTGAAATCTTTACTTCATGTATGCTAAACTGATCTTCTGTATATAAAGAGAAACAAAAATGAATCTTGATGTGAATGGAAGGGGAGAGGGAGTGGGAAAGGGGAGGGTTGTGGGTGGGAGGGACGGTATGGGGTGGAAGCCATTGTAATCCATAAATCGTAATTTGGAAATTTATATTCATTAAATAAAAGTTAATTGGATATAAAAAAAAGAAGAAGGAGGTACCTTGCTCTGAAGGGAGGAGAGAACTTCCACTTTGACTATGACTTTGTCTAAATAAGATCAGAGTTGGCAAGCTCAAAAGGCTTCCATAGCCTTGGCAACTCATGAAAAGAGCCTAGGGAGATTACTGACACAATAAACAAGAGTGTCAATTGTTAAATCAACAACGGGAGTCACTGTGCACTTATTCCCCATGTAGGATCTCTGTCCTTAATGTGTTGTACTATGTGAATTAACACTATAACTAGTACACAAACAGTTCTTTACACTTTGTGTTTCTGTGTGGATGCAAACTGTTGAAATCTTTATTTAATATATAATAAATTGATCTTCTATATATAAAGGTAATTGAAAATGAATCTTGATGTGAATGGAATGGGAGAGGGAGTGGGAGATGGGAGGGGTGTGGGTGGGAGGGAAGTTATGGGGGAAAAGCCACTGTTACCCAAAAGCTGTACTTTGGAAATTTATATTTATTAAATAAAAGTTTAAAAAAATTAAAAAAAAATGGGACAATAGTGAAAAAAAAGTGTTATAAGTAGGATCTTTTCAGGTAACATTTTTATATTTTCCTATAATAATTATACATCTATATGGGGGTACAATGTTATAATTCTATACATGCATAAAATCTTTAAAAATCTGGTTGCTTTTATTTTTATAGAGTTTTATTTATTTTATTTATTTAAAATGCAAAGTGACAGAGAAAGACGAAGAGACAGAGAAAGGGATCAGTATTCGAATTGCTGGTTCAAATGGCCACAACAGAATTGTGTGGGCCATGCTAAAGCCAGGAGCCAGGAATTCCATCTGGGTCTCCTATATGGGTGTTAGGGGTCATCTTGGCTGCCTTTTCAGAGGCCATAGTGGGAAGCTGGATTGGAAGCCAAGTAGACAGAACTTGAACCAACACTCCAGTATAGTTGCCAAGTGTCAAGTGAATCTGCAGCATCATCGTATTAACCCTCTATTTCTTTTATTTAAAGTATTGATTATTTTCTTATGACTATTTTATTCCTAGGCCTTTGAAGTGGGTTACCAAAACAAAGCCAATAAAAAACCAAAAACAAAAACAGTAGAACAAATAAAACATGAGGCATTTGTTAATTTGGCCTTTTATAAAGTTTTGAAATTTATTCCCGTAGGTAATAAAATAAACATAGGTGTTATATTAACTGTTCAGGAAGACAGAATAACTCAGTAGTGACTTGATGCTAGTTTTTGTTACCATGAGAGATATGCACCTGAGAGCCCCATCCCCAGTTTGTGAATCGTTTTGTTACTTGCTGATAATAGGATTATATAACTTGGGTATCTGTTTTGTATGGCTGCTCCCAGAATCTGATTTATACTTCTTGTTATAGTTAAAATAACATACTGTTGTGCTGGTCAAATTGCCTTTTTATTTATAAAATGCATTCTGAAAGTTATTTGTCTTTACAAGGCAGAAATACACATTTTCTTGCATATGTCTTCATAATTTACTCTGAGTTATCATTGTCAGCTAACTCTATAAATCTTATAATTTTCACTGGTCAAGAAGAAGTTTTTTAAACACATGTTATTTAAAACAAAAACTCATTCTCTAATTTACTTCTGCTTATAATAGAGCTGGTACCATATAAAACTTAGACCCTATATTATTTTCTTTTATTTTGTTCAAATTAAATTTGAAATTTGAAAATAAAATATTTTCAGGAATTTCTAATTTTTAATTTCTTTGAAAGATTATAAAATTAATTTTTAAAATGTCTATCTTCATGTACTTGAGTAGTAGAGCAGGAGAGAGAGAGATATGAAAAGATATCTTTTATCCACTGGCTCTCTCCCCAAATGGCAGCAACAAACTAGGACTGGGCCAGGCCAAAGACAGGAACCTAGAACTCTATCCAGGCATCCCATGTGGGTGGCAGGAGCTGAAGCACTTGAGCCATTATTTACCATCTCTAGGATGCCTTACCAGGAAGCTGAATCAGAAGCAAAGGTGCCAAGGCTAGAATTGGCACTCAGATATGGAATGCAGGTGTCCCATGCAGCAGCTCAACCCACTGCACCACAGTGTTCACACTTGAATATTTATTTTTATTTATTTTTAAAAGATTTTATTTATTTATTTGAGAGTTGATTTACAGACAGTGAGAGAGAGAGAGAGAGAGACAGAGAGAAAGGTCTTCCTTCTGTTGGTTCACTCCTCAAATTGCCTGAGCTGTGTGGATCTGAAGCCAGGAGCCAGGAGCTTCTTCCGGGTCTCCCATGTGGATGCAGGGGCCCAAGCACTTGGGTCATCTTCTACTGCTTTCCCAGGCCACAGCAGAGAGTTGGATTGGAAGACAAGCAGCCGGGACTAGAACCAGCACCCATATGGGATACTGGCGCTGCAGGCGAAGGAATAACCTACTGCACCATGGCGCCAGTGCCTCACCCTTGAATATTTAATATGCTTTAAATTCTCTTAAAATATTATTACTTCTACTACATTTAATTTTTCCCTTTTGTAGTTTGGATGCTTCTATCACAAACATGCTCTTCACTTTGGCATTTCTTTTTTCTTGACATTAGCTCTTGAGAGAATTTAGATCACTTTTGCATTTCTGGTTGTTTTTTTTTTTTTTTTAAAGTTGTATTGTCTTTATTTTTAAATACTACAAAAATAGTTGTAACTGAATTTTATTATTTTGTGTTTTTTTAATTTTTTTTTTTTTTTTTAACTTTTATTTAATGAATATAAATTTCCAAAGTACGATTTATGGATTACAATGGCTTCACCCCATACCGTCCCTCCCACCCACAACCCTCCCCTTTCCCACTCCCTCTCCCCTTCCATTCACATCAAGATTCATTTTCGATTATCTTAATATACAGAAGATCAGCTTAGTATACATTAAGTAAGGATTTCAACAGTTTGCTCCCACACAGAAACATAAAGTGAAAAATAATAGATGATTTTTTTTAAATGATGATGAAATCAGATCAGACCTATTGTCATGTTTAATCCCAGTGAGAGTCAAGTTGGGAGTTGATAATTTCTTTTTTTTTTTTTTTTACAGAAGATCAGTTTAGTATGCATTAAGTAAAGATTTCAACAGTTTGCACCCCCATAGAAACACAAAGTGAAGTATATTGTTTGAGTACTCGTTATAGCATTAAATCTCAATGTACAGCACATTAAGGACAGAGATCCTACATGAGGAGTAAGTGCACAGTGACTCCTGTTGTTGACTTTACCAATTGACACTCCTGTTTATGGCATCAGTAATCTCCCTATGCTCCAGTCATGAGTTTCCAAGGCTAGGGAAGCCCTCTGAGGGACTGACCAGATCTTTAAGAAATTTTATTCAGACAGAGAAATGGGTATGCAGAGAGAGCTTCCATCCAAAGGTTCATTTCCCAAATTCCTGTCATGGCTGGGGCCAGGCTGGGGTCAGAACCAGGAGATGAGAACACACTCTGTGTCTCTCTGGTGGGCGGTAGAAGCCCAATTAATTGAGACAACCTCTGCTACCCTCCCTGGAATCTTCATTAGCTGAAAGCTGGAGTTAGGAGATGGAACCAGGTACCAAATCCAGGTACTCTGATTTGGAACACAGACATCTTAATTACTAGGCTAAATGCCAAGTCCCTCAACCCTTTTTAAAGTTCAGGTACTTCGTTGAGACTTTGGAAGCTAAAAAGAGTGTAAGTCCATTTCATGCCCACATTCCTTTTCATTCATTTATCCAAGTTTCTCTCCATGTTCTTAGAATGAATTTCCTTTGAATGTTCGTCTCTTCTCTAAGGACTGGTAAGCACCCATACTTTGGCTAGTTGCTTTCTGGAAGCAAAAGTTATCTCTTCCTTAGTTTTATTTTCTAGAGCTTACTCATCCATTCACACTCTTCCTCTAAGACTATTGTATTAAAATTCTTAATCTAATAAACATCATGGCAAGAATTTTTCATAAAGAAGAAAATCAGCCTAAAATGCACTCAGAAAGATGGACTGATCAATGGGCTGAAATTTTATGACCTATGTATTGTCAATGCTTTTATAAAACCACTTGTTTATATACAGGAAACGTAAGCACACTCAGCAGAGCAAAGAATCTTTCTGTGTGGCTTAGAATTCGTCAGTATATTGATCCTGGACTATCTCTATGAGTGAAATGTGCAGGGCTGAAATATAAAGGCAAATCCAGTGCTGGAAACAAAAAGTCGCCTGGACCATGATTTACCCACCTTCATTTTCTGAGTTCAACCCTTAAAAACGTCAAGTGTAGTGAATAGAACGAATGAGAGCAAATTAAGTTTCATTTTCTGGCATGGGGAGATGGGAGATGTGCAGGAGTGAATCAATCACTCCACCACTCGCTGCACTGACAGCATTCATCCGCGTGAGCAAACTTCTGTGTGGGCAACGCCAGTAAAATTTATTTCTCAGAGCGAGTTTACTGCTTACATTCAGGGTGTCTCATCTTTCTGGCAATCAGGATAAATTGTGTCTCAGTAATAACATTGTAGCGAGCTATTCTTTACTGTGAGGAGCTGGTAATGACTGTGTCTTACATTTGCATTAATTCTGACAAGATTTACTGGTGGTTGCTGATCTGTAAATTTTAAAATGGCAAACAGCAGCAAAGGTCAACACAGCAATAATATTAATGGCTTTAGAAAAAGGTTGAGAGTCTCGGAGATTCCACACGATAGCTTGGGTAAGAGAGAAATTCAGCAAATGTTTATGTCATCTTCACCCTTTCAATTACTCCATTCTTTCTTTTTATAAGGTAATTATAGTACCTAGCAAAGGAAGAATGAGGTCGCAATAGTCAATAATAAAGAAGGTATTTTAATCAAAGGTAATATTTTTCTAGAAGCCGTACCCTAGGAAAACACTTGAGAAATCTGGTAAGAAGATAGAGATCTTTGGATATTACTGTCTTTTATCTACAGTACATGGTGGAAAGTTTTTGAAGATTAGATAACTCAGCAATACTTTAAGACTCTTCTAATATATTCCTCATTAAATGGAAACCTCAAGAGTTAGAAAAGCTTATTTAAATATAAATTCTCAGCTGCCTTTATTTTTTAGGTTTCTGTAGGAGAAAGTTATGCAGCATCAGATGGATTTTCCATTTTGTTTGAAATCTTTCCTGTTGCTTCCCAGGAGTCTCTCTTCTGTATCACATGTTACCTAGCTGGCACAGTAGCTTCTTGCTGAAGATACCCTCTGTCTTAGTCTGATTTGTTGTTGCTGTAACTGAATATCTATGGTTGAGTAATTTAGAAATGAATGAGATTTATTTTTGGTTAAAATTGTAGAGGTTGGGAAGTCCAGGATCAGGTGGGTACATCTGGTGAGGGCCTTGTGCTATTTCAACTCAAGGAGGAAAGTGAAGAGATAAGTGGGCATTTTCAGAAAAAAAGGGAGACGAAAACTCTCATGATTACCAACCCACTCCTTGATCAATCCATTCATGAGCACTCTGCCCCATGACCCAAATATCGCCTATTAGCTTCCACTTCCCTACATCAATCCGTTGAAGAATTAATAGTGACACATAATTTTGGAGAACAAAATGCAAACCATAGCAACTCATGCTTTTCTTGTATTTTTTTTGTTTATATACCATTGACCCCTTCCAGACTCTAATGTCTGAAGAGTAGAAATTGTGTGTTTTTCATTCAACAGAGTATCCAGCTTATAATATTATTGTAGTCAAAGGCAGAATGTCTGATGGCATCTTGATAACTTTGGACTTTGTGTTTGGGTACCTCTTCAGTCCATATATTAGAAGAGGAGCCAGATAAATTTAGGGTATGGAATAAAAGGTTCTTATGGGAAATCTAATGAATACCTGTGATGTGAAGAACAGTCAGACACTGGAATCACTACAAGGCAGTTGATCAAATAGTCATGTATGGCTTGACTAATCCAGATACATATATTGGATGAAATATGGATGAGTTCTTTAGTTTAGGCATCTTGAAGACCACAGAAGAATGGATGTAAAATCCTTTGGCTGGTGTTGTGGTGTAGCAGGTAAAGCTTCTGCTTGTGACAATGGATCTCATATGGGTGCCAGTTTGTGTCCTAGCTGCTCCACTTCAGATCCAGCTCCCTGCTAATGGCCTGGGCAAAGCAGTGGAAGATGACCCAAGTGTTTGGTCCCCTACCACCCATGTGACAGAGAGCCAGATAAAGCTCCTGCCTTCTGCCTGGAGCAGCATTGGCCATTGTGGCCATCTGGAGGAGTAAACCAGCAGATGGAGGATCTCTCTTTTTCTCTTTCTCTCTCTCTCTCTCTCTTTTAAAGAATAGCTGAATCCACTGTATGGGAAGAATTGTGTAGTTCTGTATTTAAAAGCAAAGGATATTATATCCAGTAAACTATAAATGACATTGAAATTCCTGGTGGAAAGTCTGCTAGGTTATTCTTATTAAGGATATGAAGAAAATTCTAAAACAGAAAAAAAAGTTTGCTATGTATGTGCTATGTGTTCCTTATTTGTTTTGCAATTTCAAGTTTTCTAGGTTCTGAAACCAAGGTTTCCCTTGAATTTTGCATTAGAATGCTTATTATTCTTGGCAGAAAAAACCTCAGCCTTTACTTATAGAATCTGTGCTGATTAGATTCCAAAGGAGATTTGATCTCCCACCAATGAATTGATACAAATGCTCTTAGATAACATTTTTGTCCATTTGTAGTCCTGCTTCTATTTATCTGTCTCTGATCTTTGTGTGCTATGAGTTTTTCAGTATGTACCCTAAATTATCATTGATGTGGCAATTGGAAAGGTTTATACATTGTCCTTTTTTGTGAGGAAAGTTGTTTCCTGAATGAATGTGAGCCAAAGCAGAATTCACATTGGGCTGAAAGGCCATGCCAGCTGCTCTGTGACACAGTTCAATATCCTTTCTGTCTGAAATGGATCACTGTTTTCATTTTGAATCATTTACTTCTGGTGAGACACAAATCTTGGAGACATACAGGCTGAAAGCGAGCAAGCATATCCTCTTATTTATACACTTGTTACTGCTATCATGCCTGGGGTCTAACGAATGGAAAAATTATAAGGAATGACCACTGTGATTATGAAATTAATTACCTGTGATAAAATTAATCACCACACCCAGTTATTCACCTGATCTTATATTAATGTTATGAAAATAGGAATTCTTCCATTGCTTGCCAAGTATACTTTAATACCCCTAATTTGGAAGATATTTTTGTACTTTGCTTTTTCCCCCAACTTCATTTATTTATTGTTGTTTTTTGAAAGGCAGAGAGAGAGAAATAGAGAGAGAGATACTTTTCATCTGCTGGTTTTCTTTCTAAATGCTGTAACAGCCAGAATTGGGTCAGGCAGAAGCCAGGAATCAGGAAACTCCATCTAGGTGTCCTGTGTGGGTGGTAGAGATCCAAGTAATTGAGAAATCATTTCCTGCTTCCCAGGGTGCACACTAGCAGGACAATGGATTGAAAGCATAAGTGAAACTAGAACCCTGGTACTCTGATGTGGGCATGTGTCCCTAGCAAAGTCTTAACCCTGTGTGTTATAATGCCTGCCTTTTATTCTTTACTTTGAAAAACAGAATGTGAGCAGACACACAAGAAAAGAATGAAAATATGTTTGCACAGTTGGGGCTTCCTTGTTGTGTCTTTGTCCTTGCTGTGTGAAGAAGTCTCCACAGATAGCAGTTGTCTTGTCACTATAGGAATTAACTAGGACAAACATACTGGGTGTGAACCTTTTTACCTTTTGCTTTTCAAACTATATATATGTATATAATATGTATATATTATAAATATATAATACAATATATAATATATTTATATATTATATTATTATATATTATTGTATATAATATATATAATTATATATAAATATATAAATGATCTGTGTTTGAGTTCACAGATTATTCAGATTCTTTCTTCTGCTTGATCAAGTCTTTTTTTTTTCTTGACTCATTATTGTGCTTTCAATTTCCTTCATTGTATTCTTCAACTCCAGAATCTCTATTTGGTTATTTTTATTTATGATTTCTACCTCTTCTTAATGTTCTCATGTTTTGTCACATACTCTTTTACTAATTTTGTTAAATTATCTACCTGTGTTGTCTGTAAATTCACTGAACTTTGCATCTTTGTTTAATTGAGCTTTGTTAGTTTCCTTCAATAGTACCATGTTTATCTGATTTTTAGTGTTCTGTGTAGCATCTCTTTGATGTCTGTGCATTTAAAAGAACAAATGCCTCATCCTAGTTTTGTAGACTGGTATTTGCAGGTGTAGAATTTTGTTTGCAGAGTTCTTAGCTTGATATGATTGCTTGCCTTTGAGACTGCAGTTGAGTGGTGCTGGAGCAGACCATGTAATTACTTCTGGATCCACAGGCCTGTTATCAGGCATAGTCCTGCCAGCTCCAGGTAGATGGGATTGCCTTCAAGAATGTGGTTGATGGGACTGCTTCCAGCTTGTGGTTGAATACGTCTGGAATCTGGATAAAGGCTGCATTTGGTTTCACAAGTAAGTCTGCAGACAGCATGCCTATTATTGTGGTTATGGATGGATGTGGTTCCTAATACCTGAATGAGCACCACTGAGTCTTTGGGCAAATCTTTGGGTTTGCAAAACTCCTGTGATGAGAGTGGTAGAGAGACTTGAGCTATTTTCACAGGGCTGCTCACAGAACCATAGTTGGTTCTCTGATCTGTGAGTCTATTAATAGGAGTGTACTGGATTCCAGTATAGGTAAGACTGGTAGGGTTGCAGTAGAATGGGGTTGGAGATGCATCACAGCCCTGCTTCATCATCTATACTCAGCGCTGAGGTTTGTGGGCCTGTTTTAGGGGGTATGGATAGATGTGGCTGTTTAGTGGAAGGGGGTGCTAGCAAAACTGTGACCAAACAGTCAAGCCCCTGTGAGAATATAGCTGCTTTGGGCAGTTGGCATCTTATTTGGCATGCCTGTTACAGGGGTGAAAGCCTGCTATATTGAAGTGGCCATCCTTGGTCTAGGTCTTCACTGGGGTTCCACTTGCTAAAATCCCAAACCTCCACGTGGCACATGTGTCCATGAATGGCTGCCAGATAGTTGTATGGGAGGACATTGGCTGGATACCAGTTGTTTTTTGCCATCTTGCTGATGTCACTCTCTCACAGAGGTATATTTTGAGGAATAAGAATAGAATCATTGTTTTCAGCTTTTAAAAATGAATGTGGCTCTCTTTGAGATGATCTGGCTGTTATCGCCATTTGTGATAAAATATTTAGACATCATATACTGATGAAATATGGAAAAAGTATATCCTTTCATTATTGCAGTTGGCATATGCTAGACAAATATTTTCATTCTAAGTTTACAGAAAAAGTTTGCTAATTATATAAGAAGCTTTTGAAATTTAAGCTATAATGAATTTGTTAGAAACTCCTAGGCTCATGACCTCCTTCCAAACAAGCAAAATGACGGTTAGCTTTAGAGTTAAGTAAGCAAATGATGGGAGTTTTTGGACTGTAATTAAGTTTCTTTAAAAAAAATGAATGTGATGAATCATATGTTATTACAATGAAGCATTGAAGGCTGGCATTGTGGTATAGTAGGCTAAGTTTCCACCTGTGGCGCTGACATCCCATACGGGGGCTGGTTCTTGTCCTGGCTGCTTCTCTTCTGATCCAGCTCTCTGCCATGGCCTGGGAAAGTAGAAAATGGCCCAAGTGCTTGGGCCCTTGCATCCACTTGAGACCCAGAGGAGGTCCCTGGCTCCAGGCTCCTGGCTTCAGATTGTCCAAGCGCAGGCCATTGCAGCCATTTGGGGAGTGAAACAGCTGATAGATCTTTTTCTCTCTCTCTTTATAATTCTCTCCCTCAAATAAATAAATAATAAAAACCTTTAAAAAAATGAAGCATTGAGAAGCAGATACCGTTTTAGTCTTAGATATCAAGCACAAGTCCTAGTCCTCATTCTTTTGTTGTTTGAGTGATTAAATAATTCACTGTGGCACTAAACGAACAGAGAGGATGAATAATTACCAGAACTCTCTGACTCCAGGAATTTTCTCCACTTATATCTTCCTTGGTTCCTGAAATGTAGCATGCTAATGAAAATAATTCTGTGAGGAAGAAAGGCCTTCCATTGAAGTGATACTTCAAAAAGTTCATGGAAAGTTTATATCACATAAAACTATGCATGGAATTAAAAAAACTTGCATCAAATAAGCTTGTCTTTTAATTCAATTTTCCACAGATTTTTAAAAGTACCCTCATATAACAAGTAGGCATGATATAATGATGGATCTAACCAGGAGTAGTATCAGGGTATTCATTATCAAAAATTTCTTCTAGAGGAAAATCTAAAAATGATAAATGGATTTTGACAAAATAAGAAAGTGATAGGAAAATAAAAACATGAATACTTCACTCCTGAATTTTTGCTCTCTGACTTATGAACCCATTTATTTTTCATTTTTATGCTTGTCCTTACTCCTTAAATTCCTTTTTTCCTTGACATCTATATTTATAGTTGTTCTTTTGCATAATAGAATACTCTGCTCATGTGCATTGGATGTGTATCCTTTAAATATATGATGAACATAGCTTCTTTCTATGCTGCATCAAGAATGTTTGCCTCACAAGTGCAGGAATAATATACTTAAGATACATTAATGGGACTAGGTTTAAGTGAAAGCCATTATTCATTTCAAACCATCCAACACTCTTCTTTTAAAAGAGAGTGAGTTTGTTATTCAAAGCCATATCTAACCTGAAGAATTTTGCCAGAGTTAGCTACCCTATCTCAGAGTAAAAATGAAAATTGTGTGCTGCTTATAGCCCAAGTACAATTGTCTAACTGGACATTTTAGCATATTGTACCAGTGCTATGACTTATAGGGAATCTATGCTGAGACGTTTTCTAAGTTACTAGTCAAGAAATGCATTTAATTTCAATCAGATCTGGTACACACTGAATTATAATCATTAATGGAATATCTCTACTGTTCTTCTAGGAGGAACACAACAGCTCATTTGCTTTCTATTCTTTGTTTTACATTCCTTCAGACAGTTTAAGTGACCACTATAGAATCTTCTGTTAATTTTTGTCCAAACTTATTTTGCTATCAAGTAAAAGATGCCATTTTGGAATAATTTGTTCAGCTATTGCGATTTTTAGGTTTCCATTTTTGTTCACTGAACAAATTCTTAATTATCTCAGGGCAATTGAAATGCTCCACAAATCTTTGTGCAGTCAAAGTTATTTCTGTGAATAATGTACAAACTAACCTCTTGGGAGCCCATCTATATTTGAAAGGTTTACTAATGGGCTGCTTCTTCCCCTTGCACATATGCTGGTTTATAATTTACAGCAGCCCTCCAGGAGCTGTGTCTAATCCCACAGCCCTGCTGCACATCACAGCACACAGCTCTCAGCTGCCACAAATCCCTGACTGGGAACTTTCTCTTCTCTCTTTTTCTTTGCACATAGTTTGTGGCATTTTGTTTCCATAGTTTTAGTATTTCCAGTTATTTAACTGGATACAAGACGTGAAGTTTTAAGCTGTTAAAATCCTCCACTAGCATTTCTTTGAAGATACAGATTTACATTTTCTATAATTTTTTCACATTTGAGAACAAGACACAACTGTCATCATTTCTTTTAATAATCAAGTAGTTGTTAGGGAGTCAAACAATTGGAATGCTCTAAAGTATTTTCATGACTCTTTCTCCCAGGGCTGTTCATTACCGTACAGCCTGTGCAAGATCTGATACCTCCCCTGCCTTTGTGGCTATCTCTTCAAACTAAGGATGAGTCTCCTTGGGAATAGCAGTTGTCTTTGTCTTTGTGCTTCTTAGTCATATGTTCACACTTGGATTCGTGGAATGGAAGAGAGCCAAATTAATTACTTTATTCTTTCAGTTCTTGACATGCATTTTTGAACATGCTGCCATCATGTTAACTTATTGCCTCCCATTTTAGGAGCTTCTATTAAAGGAATTAATAGCATTATGTTATTTTTATATTCTGTATTCCCAAGTACTTTAAATGATTAAATTTAGAAATATTTTACCCCGTCTTCCACTTTTTAAGCTGTTTTATTTTTTCCTAAATACAGCTCAGTGTCTTAGGTTGATATTGTATCTTTACTGCCAATTTATTTTTTTTTAGTTGCCCACTATTTTTTCTCCATCCTACTTCTTAATAGATGCAAACTAAATATAATAGCCTTTGGGTCTAAAATGACAAACAGTTAAGCTCTTCTTTCAAGAAGAAATTCCCTTCTGTAATTAGAGAGAACTTTCTTTTGCCTGCTTAATTTAAGGTCTATCTGTAGTCAAGTCATTTTATTTCATGAGTCATTTTTTTTCTTCACATTGTTTCCAGTTTTATTTTTGCTTGGTATAGTCCTAAGAATTGTACATGTTAAAGGAAAAGGTTATTATCTGTCCTTTCTATTTAGAAACTTAGTTTTTTGTCTCAGTGATTCAATTTATTAAAAGCTGTATTTATCAAAGAACATATAGAAAGCAACTTTTGTCCTAATAATTATTCTAAATATTTTTACTGTTTCTTGAGCTTGTAGCATTCTTGGGGCGATCTCAAAACCAGTTATGAGAACTAGTGATAGTTCTCTACTTTCCTCTCAATTTTGACATGAATTTAAGACTGTGCAAAAAATTAAGATCATTTATTTACTTATTTAAAAGAAGAAGAAAGAAATTGGCCAGATTCATATAGAGAAGGGACATTCAACCTGCCTTGGACACAGTATTGTGAGATTGCCAATGGAAATTCAGCATTAAAATCATAATGGTTGATTTACATTGGTAATACAACATTTTTCCTTTCCTATTAAATGCTTTCTCAAGAGAAATGATTAATCTTGTGACATTTTCTTTTTCATTACATTCCCTGTGATGAGAATATGAGACTATAAAATACCTATCATATTTTATGAATAATGGCTGAGTACAGTAGTATTTTTTGACTACTCTCACTTTTGGTTTGACTATGCAAGTTTACAACTGAAAGTTCTGACTGAATGGTTTAAGCAACTAGATAACCCAAATGCAGAATAAGAACCTGTAATTCAAAGGCAACATAATTCACAATATACTATTTTCCCATTAAATCAATTGGAGAGATATTTGCTAATATCAAAACATGAAGTGTTCTCATTAAAATATTGATACTCAAATTTGATGAGGAACAAATTGAAACTAATGCTCAAATAATTTATTCAATATTTTCCCTTTAAACATAGTAATAATGGGTAATATTACTAATGGGTCATTGGGCAACTACACAATTTTTTAACATAGACACAAAAGTCCTGTTATGTACAACAATAATAATCTAGAATTTCAGATTATTTTGTTACTGTCAATTACTAGTCATAAATTACTGGTGATCTCTGATGGTAGCTGTAGCCTTGGGACAGGGGAAGGAAGCAAGGTACAAGAAGTTTGTAATTGGCTGGCGCTGTGGCTCACTAGGCTAATCCTCTGCCTGTGGCGCCGGCACACCGGGTTCTAGTCCCGGTTGGGGCGCTGGATTCTGTCCCGGTTGCCCCTCTTCCAGGCCAGCTCTTTGCTGTGGCCAGGGAGTGCAGTGGAGGATGGCCCAGGTGCTTGGGCCCTGCACCCCATGGGAGACCAGGAAAAGCACCTGGCTCCTGGCTCCTGCCATCGGATCAGCACGGTGCGCTGGCCGCAGTGCGCCGGGCGCGGCGGCCATTGGAGGGTGAACCAACGGCAAAGGAAGACCTTTCTCTCTGTCTCTCTCTCTCACTGTCCACTCTGCCTGTCAAAAAATAAAAAAAAATAAATAAAAAAGAAAGAAGTTTGTAATGTATTTCCAGTTCCAGGGGGAGCAGGCTATGCTCTTTGATGATAATGATAACTTTGCTTCAGTTTCCTGTTGCAAGTCCTTCCTTTCTTATCAGGCTTGATAATCTTTCCCTTCCTGGGTGCCTTGACAATATCTATTTTGACTTTCCTAGAAGGATAACTGAGTACTGAAATCTTGGGAAATCTGAGATGAAAATTTTCAACAAAATCTCCTTGCAAATGTCAAAGGTATTGCTGTTCATTTTGATTCAGTGTTGTGACAGCTTAGCTCAAATTCCTAAGGTCACTGTGAAATGAATCCCATTCTCTGCATGTTTCTTGAGTTATTATTAACAGCAAATGACACCATGCTACTTAATACACTCTGCTTTTTTCCTCTGTCACCTTCATGAAACAATAATCATCTTAAAAGCAAGAATGCTGAAACAATTCTCATTGCGTTCCTCACCATTTTAACTGTGTGATGCCTTGAACATATAACAGATATTTGATAAATATTTATATAATTTACTTGTGAGCCTAACAAGAGGAAATGAGCTTACCTTCTGCAGCAGATAAGATTTTAATTACCTTCACTGTTGAGCTTACCAGGTGGATATTAAGTGACTCTAAATGGCTATATCCATATTTACAATGAAAATTTAAAAAAAATTGATGAAAAAACTCATTAAGGTCACAAAAATGGAAGAATCAATAAATATCTATTCTATCCAAAACAATCTACAGATTCAATGCAATCTCTACCAAATGCCAGTGATACTCTTTCCAGAATTAAAAAAAAAAAAAAACACTAAAATTTCCATAGAGTCACAAAAGACCCAGAGTAGTCAAAGCAACCCTGAGCAAAACAAAACAAAACAAACAAAAACATTCAACCTGGAGGCATCACAATACCTGACTTCAAAGCATTCTACAAAGCTATAGTAATTAAAACAGCATGGAGCTGGCATAAAAACTGATAGATAGAACAATTGACAGAATAGAGAGCCCACAAATTAATCCATGTAAATAGAGCTAATTGATGTTTGACAGAAGTGCCCAAACCAGACATTGGAGAAAGGATAATCTCTCTAATAAATGGTGGGTGCAGGCAAAACTGGATTTGTATGTTTAGAAAAATGAAATTAGATCTCCACTTCTCACCATATACAAAAACCAACTCAAGATGGAGCAAATACCTAAATTAAGACTTAGAAGATGAAACCACTGGGAGAAAATGTAGGGGAAACACTTTAAGACATGGGTGTAGATGCATAGGCAACAAAAGCAAACTAGACAAATGGGGCAATATCAAATCGCAGATGCTTCTGCATAGCAAAGGGAACAATCAACAGAATGAGGAAAAATATTTGCAAGCTATTATATTTATTATAAAGGATTAACATCCCCATCCCCAATATATGAGCAAATCAAAAAAACTAAACAGTAAAACAATCAATCCAGTTAAGAAATGGGCAAAGGATCTAAATAGACAGTTCTCAAGAAAGAAAGAAAGAAAGAACAAGTAGTCAACATATATGTGAAAAAATGCTCAACATCACCAGCCATCAGGGAAGTGCAAATCAAAACCCCAATGAGATGTTACCTCACCCTTGTCAGAAAGGCTACTATCCAAAAGACAGAAAGCTACAAAGGCTGGTGAGGATATGGAGAAAGAACTCTTTATACACTGTTGGTGGTAATGTAAATTAGTGCAGCCACTGTGGAGAACAATACAAATATTTCTTAAAAAACGAGAAATAGACTTATCATATAATCCAGCAACCCCACTATTGTATATATACCTGAAAGACACAAGCACATTATATCAAATAAATACTGCACCATCATGTTTATAGCAGCATTGTTCACAATAGTAAAATGTGTAATCAACCCAGGTGTATGTCATCAGATGAATGGATAAGGAAGATGTGACACTCATGCATACATATGATGGAATATTTTTCAGCTATCCAAAAGAATGAAATTCTACCATTTGCATAAAAATGGATGCAACCAGAGGACATCATGTTGAGTGAAAAATGACAGACACAGAAAAACAAGTTCTGTGTGTTCTCCCTTATATGTAGGAACAAAAATTAAAAAAAAAGAAAAAATCAACAGAAACAAGAAAAGAAATGCCTGTGTATATCAGTATTGTTGCACACACACATATATAATATATATATATATTTAGAAAGATTGATTTATATATTTTAAAGACAAAGTTACAGACAGAGAGGGAGAGACAGAGAAAGATCTTCCATTTTCTACTTTACTCCCCAAATGGCTGCAATGGCCAGGGTTGGGTCAGGCTGAAGTCAGCAGCCAGGAGCTTTTAGCAGGTCTCCCATGTGGGTGCAGAGGGCCAAGTACTTGCACATCTTCCCCTGCCTTCCCAGATGCATTATCAGGAAGCTGGATTGGAAGTGGAGCAGCCAAAACTCAAACCAGCACCCATATGGGATGCTGGCTTTGCTTTGGTAGCTTAATCCACTAAGCCACAATGCTGGCCCAGCAAATATAGTTTTGTCAAACTTTTTTTTTATATTTTATCAAACCAATGATTAAGAATTGTATACTACAATAGTTTTAATGATCAATGATTATTTTAAAATTACCCTGTATGAGTGAAATGGTCATCTTTTTATTGCCTATATTCCCACAGAACTAGGATCTTTCTGCATGACTTTGAGAATGTAATGAATTAGTAAATTATGTCTTCGTCTAAATGGCTCATTTGTTAGCAACATTTATTGAGTTCTGAGTAGAGAGGGGTCAATAGGAGCACATGCCTTCAAGGGGCTCCTAACAACAAGGTATCTTTAGGGACATTTAATTGTAATAGTGCTGGTGTGGAGAAGAGGTTAGATCACAGAACTGCTGAGGTCCAGATAACTGGTTTGACGCTTTCAGTCCTTTAGCCAGACACCAAAGACTACTCGCAGGACTTCTCTCAGCCTACGTTGCTGGTCACAAGTGTTGGTTGAATTTTTGTGAATCTGCATCATTACTGCTATGGGGAAAACCTCTGAAACATGTTACCGAAGGTGATCAGTTGCATTCTCTCCTACAAAGAATATTTTCACTAAAAGGTTTTGTTGTTGCTGCTGTTTGTTTTTCTTGTCTTAACAGTTATGTGAGCTAACTATTTGATTTTTTACTCTTATTTTCAAAATTGATTTTGAATGATTGATAGGAAAATGGCTTGGTCTGTGGGGCATCTTTGTATAATTATTGCTGACTGTAGTTGTTTTATGACAGGCTGGAGTACAAATTGTATTTATCCATCAAGTAGGAAATTTCAGTCTTGTGTCATGACACAGGGTTTAGTGAATAGAACACGGATTAGGTTTCAGCCCTGCTCATACCGTTTGGCATACATCTTTGTGCATTGGACAAAATACACAACCCTAGGCATTAGCTCTGGCACTTGAAATTAGAATGAAATATAATTTCTCATCAATTAATGATACATGCCTAGTCATAATCTTAACAAGATGGTTGATCCTGGGGCCAGCCTGTGGCTCAGCGGCTTAATGCCCTGGCCTGAAGTGCCAGCATCACCTATGGGCACCGATTCTAGTCCCGGCTGCTCCTCTTCCGATCCAGCTCTCTGCCATGGACTGAGAGAGCAGTGGAAGATGGCCTAAGTCCTTGGGCCCCTGCACCCATGTGGGAGACCCAGAGGAAGCTCCTGGCTCCTGGCTTCGGATTGGCGCAGCTCTGGCTGTTGCGGCCAATTGGGGGAGTGAACCAGTGGATGGAAGATCTCTCTCTCTTTCTCTGCCTCTCTTCTCTCTGTGTAACTCTGACTTTCAAATAAATGAATAAATCCTATTTTCATGAATACTATCCATTAAAAACAATTTTAAAAAATAAGATGAGATGCAACTTTTGGAGGTAATGTATATGTTGGTAGCATGGATTGTGGTCATAGTTTACAGGTATTTACTTATTTCTAAACTCATAAAGTTGAATACATTAAATATGTATAGCTCTCTGTTTGTCAGTCATACCTCAATAAAGTTGTTTAAAAAATCTGACTCTGCTGAAGACATATCTCAGGACTGGTGATGCCAGGCCTCTCACATAAAGTTTAAAGAACTAGGTAACTTGAGAGATCAGCTTAGTGCTATCATGGGTTCTCTCAGCTAGGTGTAAATTGAAATCATAGGAAAGTGAGGAGCATTAAATATCTGGTTTTCAAAAAGTGAGAGGTGTATAATACATGTTATCTTTATTCAACATATAATATTTATGTTCTCTAGAGTTTATGCTGCTTTGCTTATTTGTGAAGTACCAGGCAGAATTATTAGATATTTTAAAACATCATGGTATCTTACAAGATCTCAGTGCTGCAATACCTGGAGCTGGGCAGGCTTAAGCCAGGAATTCCATCCTGGTCAACCATGCAGCAGAAAGACAGAGAGATGGATTGAGAGGGGAGCATCTAGAATTCCAAACAGCACTCCAAAATGGAATACAGGTGTCCCAAGCAGTGGCATACCCTGCTTTGCCAGAATGCCCACCCTCATTCTGTAGGTTTTTGAAGTGTATTTTGCAGTTCTGAATTTAGGTGTATACACAAATTTGCTAGGTTTTAAAGCAATGGCTGCCTAATCATTAAGTAATCTTCCTGTTTGTCTCTGATAATTTTCCTTGTTCTGAATTCCATTTATCTGAAATTAGTGTAGTACCTCCAGCTTTCTTTCAATTAGTTTTAACATATCTTTTGCTATCGCTTTATTTGAACTTGTCTGAATCAGTATATTTAGTGAATGTCCAAAAGACAAGATGTAGCCGAATATTGTTATTATACTCACTTTGTCAATCTTTATCTTTTAATGAATATATTTAAATGATTCACATTTAAGCCTTTAAATAAGAAGATGGTTTTCATCCTATTTCACAATGGTTACTGTTCCTCTTCCCTGTCATAGCTAATAAATGATATTTCTAAGCCCTCTACTGTGAAAAGTTGGTGGGATTCCTCAAGATAAAGCAAAGTATTGGATCCCTAAGTCCATGTTGCCTGGGAGTTTCCCATTCATGGTAGGAATGGCCTCCAGCCACTGGGTAAAATTGCCTTCACACAAAGTTACCCTCTAAGTGCTTCGGCCAGGGCTCTGTTCCAGATAAGCAGGTCCCAGCTGTGATTCCAGCTTTACGACCTTTGATGATTCCTGGGTGCTCATTGCATTGTAACTGCAACTCCTTAGTGTGCCCAGAGAAGCTGTTGATATTTGTTTTGTTTAGCTTATTATTGTTGTAATGAGGAGAGTAATGACTTTCAAGTCTTTTCATTTCGGAAATGATACTTGAAAGAACTTCCACTTTGACTATGACATTGTCTAAATAAGATCGGTGTTGGAGCCTCGGGTGATTACTGACGCCATAAATGAGAGTGTCAATTGTTAAATCAACAACAGGAGTCACTGTGCATCTACTCCCCATGTAGGATCTCTGTCCTTAATGTGCTGTACTATGTGAATTAGCGGTATAACTAATACTCAAACAGTACTTTACACTTTGTGTTTCTGTGTGGGTGCAAACTGTTGAAAACCTTACTTAGTATATACTAAATTGATCTTCTGTATATAAAGATAATTAAAAATGAATTTTGATGTGAATGGGATGGGAGAGGGAGTGGGAGATGGGATGGTTGCGGGTGGGAGGGAGGTTATGGGGAGAAAAAGCTGCTATAATCCAAAAGCTGTACTTTGGAAATTTATATTTATTAAATAAAAGTTAAAAAAATAAAAAAATAAAAATAAATAAAAAAATACAAAGAGTGGGAATAAGAGAGGTAAGAGATGTGCAATTCGGGACATGCTCAAGCTGACTTACCTCAAACGGTAGAGTTAGAAACATACCAGGGGATTCGAATTCAATCCCATCAAGGTGGCATGTACCAATGCCATCTCACTAGTCCCAGTGATCAATTTCTGTTCACAATTGATCATAATGATAGGACTAAGAACCAAAGGGATCACATAAACAAGAATAGTGTCTGCAAATACTAGCTGATAGAATCAAAAAGGGAGAGAACGATCCTACATGGGAAGTGAGATACACAACAGACTCATAGAATGGCAGATGCCCTAAACAGCACTCTGGCCTCAGAATCAGCCCTTAAGGCATGCGGATCCAGCTGAAAAGCCCATGAGAGTATTTCAGGCATGGAAAGCCAAGACACTCTGGGGAAAAAAAAAAATAACCTAAATGAAAGATCTCTGTGAGTGAGATCCCAGTGGAAAGAACGGGTCATCAAAGAAGGAGGTACCTTTCTCTGAAAGGAGGAGAGAACTTCCACTTTGACCATGGCCTTGTCTAAATATGATCAGAGTCGGTGAACTCAGGGGGCTTCCATAGCCTTGGCAGCTCATGACAAGAGCCTAGGGTGATTACTGATGCCATAAACAAGAGTGTCAATTTGTTAAGTCAACAACAGGAGTCACTGTGCACTTACTCCTCATGTAGGATCTCTGTCCTTAATGTGCTGTACATTGAGATTTAATGCTATAACTAGTACTCAAACAGTATTTTTCCCTTTATGTTTCTGTGTGGGAGCAAACTGTTGAAATCTTTGCTTAATGTATGCTAAACTGATCTTCTGTATATAAAGAGAATCGAAATGAATCTTGATGTGAATGGAAGGGGAGAGGGAGTGGGAAAGGGGAGGGTTGCGGGTGGGAGGGACGTTATGGGGGGGAAGCCACTGTAATCCATAAGCTGTACTTTGGAAATTTATATTCATTAAATAAAAGTTTAAAAAAAAAAGGCTATATTTCCCTTTAAACTTAATCAATTAAGAAGAGCCTTTAAAAAAATGGTTTATTTATTTGAAAGGCAGAGTTACAGAGAGGCAGAGGCGCAGAGAGAGAGATGTCTTCTACCCCCTCGTTCAGTCCTCAGATGGCAGCAATGGCTGGAGCTGTGCTCATCTGAAGCCAGAAGCCAGGAGCTTCTTCCTAGTGTCCCACTTGGTTGCAGGGCCCCAAGAATTTGGGCCATCTTCTTCTACTTTCCTAGGTCATAGGAGAGAGCTGGATAGGAAGTGGAGCAGTCAGTACTCGAACTGGCGGCCCATATGGGATGCCAGCACTGCAGGCAGTGTCTTTACCACTACGCCACTGCTCTGGCTCCTAAGAAGAGCCTTTTAGCATCTGCGAACCTCACTGGGTGGTTCTGTATTACTAGTAGCACAGTAATTTCCTGCTGTCACTCACTCTTCTGAATGTACACTGCATTATGTGTGCTTTATATCATTTAATTTAATAAGATAAAATGACATCCCCCACCCCTTTTCAGTACAGCAGAGAAGTGTGAACTGTACTGTGTTAATCTTTCTTGGGGCTGGTGCTGTGGCGTAGTGGGTTAACACCATGGCCTGAAGCGCTGGCATCCCATATGGGTGCCAGTTCAAGACCCAGCAGCTCTACTTCTGATCCAGCTCTCTGCTATGGCCTGGGAAAGCAGCGGAAGATGGCCCAACTCCTTGGGCCCCTGCACCTGTGTGGGAGACCCGAAAGAAGTTCCTAGCTCCTGGCTTTGGATCGGCGCAGCTCCAGCTGTTGCAGCCAATTGGAGAGTGAACCAGCAGATGGAATACTCTCTCTCTCTGGCTCTCTCTGCATCTCCTCTCTCTGTGTAATTCTGACTTTCAAATAAATAAATAAATCTTTTTAAAAAAAAGAATCTTTCTGGTTTTTTATTTGTTGCAAAGTAAAACATATTTGTTGTCTGATTCATTCCAGTATTTCAAGATTCTATAAGTGTCACTACATTGAGTATATTCCAAATATATATATTTTTAAATAAATAATAAGTCAATGGTTGTTAAGTATATCATCATTAAATCTTTATTATAAAATATGCTGATTTTTCACGCCTACATTTTGACTAAGTGGAATCTTGAATGTCCAAAGAAAAGTTGGCAATCCAATTTAGGATATATTTAGCAAAATTTGAGTTTGATGCCTGCATGCTTCTTTGTCAACTGAAAGCTTGTAGGAAGTCTACAGGAAACATAAGTCTGTGTCATAAGTTGGTAGAACACCAAATATGGCTAATGAGAAATTAGGGTTTTTTTTTTCACCCTGCCATTATCTTAGCCCTCACCATTGTAGGTGGTTCTGGTCAGACTGAGGCTACAGAAATGAGGGTGGGACAAATTTAGAAAAATGTACACCCAATGGAAAAGACATTTTTAAGGCTTTGATTTCCCAATGTTATTAATCCTAAAATGTATTTTTGCTAGCTTTTAGTAGGCACAGGGTAAATATTCTAGTAAGTTGATTATGTAATTTGTGAAGCTAATCTTCAAAAACATATAGTGAAATATATATAAATACACATACACAAGGGTACTTCAGAAAGCTCAAGGGAAATAAAGGATAATATTTTTTGCTGCAAAATATTTGAAATCTATGCATACAATGGATCTTCAAAAGTTTCATGGAAAATATGTATCATAAAAATTCCATGCATTTTCTTAGAGGAATGCATTAATATATTAGATTCAGAGGGTCATATCAAATACATGATAGTTACTACAACTGATGACTGGAAAGAAATTGTTATATATATTCATTTATATATATATACATACATGTATTTATATAAATATATATATACACATATACACGTATTTATATGAATGAATGACAGAATATAACCCAGCCCATAAAAAAATGAAATCCTCTCTTTTGTAACAAAATGGATGCAATTAGAAACTATTATGCTTAATGAAATAAGCCAGTCTCCAAAAGACAATTATCACATGTTTTTCTGGATTTGTGGTAAGTAATAGAATATTAAAAAAGTAATGTATATGAGCAAAATTGATGTTTGAGATTTGACTATTGTTTATAGCCCTTCTCTGTATGTACTCTTGAGGAACAGTGGTTTGCTACATACTACATACTGAATTCTTTATATAATGTAGGGTTAAGCTTGTGATTATAAAGTAAACTGAAAGTGTGTCATTGTAAAAGTTAAAATTAAAATAAGAAAGGAAGGAGGAGGGTAGGAGGGTAGTGTGGGCAGTATCATTATGCTCTTAAAACAGTGTATATGAGATACATGAAATTCATTCCCTTTATATCAATAAAAATTAAAAAGTAAAGAATTCAAGTAAAAAGTGAAAAAGAGCATAGTTCATTAGAAATATAGGCAAGGCCTACAAACAATATTCAAGTGAAAAGATGTCCAGTTTACCATATATAGTAAATTTTGAAATAATAAAATATCATTATAACTGTAGTTTTAACTATATCATTCTTACTATTGATTTGATATATATAACAAATTTATTTTTACTCCATTTTCCATGAACTTTTCAAAATTCGCTCTCCCTCTCTCTCTCTCTCTCTGTGTGTGTGTGTTTAAGTGTGTAAATTCTATTTGCCAGAAACACCTCTGCTTTATTTTAAGAATAAATGTTTCATGAATTTTAACTTGAATTCTCTATAATTTTGAAAAAATAGCAGAAATCTTGACTTGGATTGTCCAGAATCAGAAATGAATGCAAATCTGGCAATTGTTAATATTTGCATTTTTTATTTGTATGTATCTCATAAATACAATGTTAGGAACATAGTAATTCTTCCCACCATACCCACCCTACCACTCACTCCCCTCCCCTCCATCTCCTGTTTAGTCTGAGAAAGAAAAAGAAATAGAAAGAAAAAAAGAAAGAATGGAATTAAAAAAGACTAAAAGAACTGTTTCTCAACAGTCTAGACAGGGCTCTTCTATGTTATTGCTTCTCAAAGCTGATTTCACTCGAAGGCAATATCGCTCTTTTTTTCTCCCTTCCTGTTTTCCCTTCCTTCCTCCCCCTTCTTTCCTTTAAAAACTTAATTTTCTTTAAAGAAGAACCCAAGGATGGTACATCTCTTGTGATCTCTTAGATATAACTTTAACCTATGAGACATAGTGTTATTCTCCATTTAATAAACTAAATGGAAGTGATTCTTGAGAACAAGTTTTACTATTAAGTATCACGATACAACTCTTTGGGGACTGAGGCCCTGCATGGGAAGTTAGTGCACAGTGACTCTTGTTTGTTTGACAAATAACACTCTTATGCATAACATCAGTGATCGCTCAAGGCTCTTGACATGAGCTGCCTTAGCTATGGAAGACTTTTGGGTTCACTGGCTCAACAAGGCCATAAGCAAAGTGGAAGTTCTCTCCTTCCTTCAAAGAAAAGTACATCCTTCTTTGGTGGCCATTTCTTTCCACTGAGGTCTCACCCACAGGGGTCCTTTATGTAGGACCTTTTTTTTCCAGAGTGTCTTGGCTTTCCCTGCCTAGAATGCTCCTTCTGGGCATTCCAGCCAAATACCTGCATTTTGCTGCTAATTAATTGGTGTGTATTTATGGCTCCATAAGCCAATGCTCTGTAGTTTATTGCACTTGGTATTTAAGGAAGTAGAGCATATTAAAATAGGAGCATAATTTAAAGTGATATATATATATGTGTGTGAGTGTGTGTGTGTGTGTGTGTGTGTGGTGTATTTGCTCCATTACATCCTATGAATGAGCAGATAGAACGCTTCAGCATTATAATTTGAACTTATGATATTCTAGAATAGAAATGACTTTAATATATGGCATAGAAAATATCTTGTTTTAGAGAGTCAAGGAAAGGCCCTACTGAGGTAAGGTCTCCTTTCCCCAGATAGCTATCCTATTTTATTTATATTCCTTTTTTTTTTTTTTTTTTTTGACAGAGTGAACAGTGAGAGAGAGAGACAGAGAGAAAGGTCTTCCTTTGCCGTTAGTTCACCCTCCAATGGCTGCCGCAGCCGGTGCGCTGCGGCTGGCACACCGCGCTGATCCGAAGCCAGGAGCCAGGTGCTTCTCCTGGTCTCCCATGTGGGTGCAGGGCCCAAGTACTTGGGTCATCCTCCACTACACTCCCTGGCCACAGCAGAGAGCTGGCCTGGAAGAGGGGCAACCGGGACAGAATCCGGCACCCTGAGACTAGAACCCAGTGTGCTGGCGCCGCAAGGCGGAGGATTAGCCTATTGAGCCGCGGCGCCAGCCTACATTCCTTTTATCCAAGACCAGACCTGTTTTATATCTGCTACCACAGCATAATTTTTTAAGATTTATTTATTTATTTGAGAGAGACTTACAAAGAGGCAGAGGTGGAAAGAGAGAGAGAGGGAGGGAGGGAGGGAGATGACCATAATGGCCAGAGCTGGGCTGATCTGAAGCCAGGGGCCTGGAGTTTCTTCTGGGTCTCACATGCAAGTGCAGGGGCCCAATGACTTGGGACATCTTCTCCTGCTTTCCCAGGTCAAAATAGAGAGCTGGATCAGAAGTGGAGCACTTGGAACATGAACTGGTACCCATATGGGATGCCAGCACTGCAGGCAGTGGCTTTACTTGCTACACCACAGCATCTGTTCTCATAGCACAATTATTCTAGTGACCCCTTTCACTCTTGAAAGTGTCCTTGTTTTGACAAAAAATTATTTGAATATGCTACTACTAATTATTTGCCTTAAATACTAGGCTTAATCATTTATAATGTAATTTAGAACTTACAGGTTTTTTTGTTGTTGTTTTTGTTAAAAAAATCTCATCAGTAGGAGACAGACTCCTAATAAAGGGTGCGGAATTAGATGTTGGGGAACCAGAGACAATCTATTTCACCATTTTTCCAGAAAAACACTCTTCAGGAATCTATGCTTTAAGTAGATTAACATAGCTAGAATTTTGACACATGCTGATGTAATTGTTGCCTTTGAGCAGATGTAATTGATCAACTTTACTGTGACTTTAATTGTATTTGCATAACAACATTGCTTTTTGATCAGTCAACAGCATTTTTTGAGCATATGCTATAGACTCAGGACTCTGATAAGAATTATGAAAAGTTTGGTAAAGTTGAACAGTAACTCTAGTACCCAAAAAGGGAATTAAAGTGTAGCTAGAGAAGATATAGATGTGGTGACAACATTTGAAATTTTAGTGAACAATTGAAGTCAGAATGAGGGATATTCCCAATTTAGAAATAGGGTATTTTTTAAAGATTATTTGTAAGATAGTCATTGTATGCCCAAGATTTAGGGCCAGGACAAGAAAATCCAATTCCAACAGGTCAGGGAACAACTTGGAGTGATTTGTGGGTTTATATCTGCTTTACTCAAAGTGGCAATGGAAATGCATAAGGAACAGCCACTTGCCCACAGTGACAGTGAGGCCACAGATAATATCTACCTTTGTGTCCATGGCAACAGTCAGTCACACACAGACATCTACATACATCTACACATAGCCACATACATGTGTCCACATCCATCCACAAGCAACTGCACACATCTCCACATCCACACATAGGCAGCCATATACAAGTCTGCATCCAAACATAGGGAACTGCATCTAGCCATGCCCCCTTGTTGCTTATATGGGTTTACAAATAAAAGTGACCCTAGCCAATCTGTTAGATAACAGAGCTGTGGGCAGCTAGCCAAGCTGGCGGACCTGTTGGTTCCCATGACACTAGCTGCCATGGAGGCACAGAGACATGGCAGCATGGAGATAAGGGTGCAAGGGCAGAAAGGCATGGGACTTTATATCATGACTTTCTTACGTTCTTTCTCTTTAACAGTCATTTGACAATCAAAATGCTTTTTTCCTCACAGGAAAAAAATTCATCTGTGGCCATAAGAATCCAGTCTGGAGAAGCTATTTTTGCATATAATTGGTTGTATTACTAGTGCCCCTCATAGAAGATAATCCTAAATTTTATCTGGTAGAGTAGAAATACATGTTCCTACTCTAGTGCAAGGGCTGGGATATGTCTCTTATAGCAGGAGGATAAATCATGAATGTCAAAGAGGGCAGCAAAACATTTGAATGTGGATGTGACTTCCAAAACCAAGTGTTAAAAATTAGGGCAATTTAAAGGTAATGAATTCCTAATATGTGTGCTATACAGTATGTACTATAGAAGATGCAAAGAGAAGCAGATTAATGAAAACTCAATTAACATTGGTAGATTGTAAAAAGGGTATACAAAACCTGAATTCAACGTTAAAAAACTGATGACTTCTTATCCACATTTTATATATTTATTATGTTTGTATTTCTTGGGTTAGTTCCTCCTTTCATCACCAAATGTCTTACATACTTTGAAATCTGACAGTTTGTTATTCTTGTACTATTACTGTTTGTGAAGCATTTTTTTTAAGATGGTAAAGAAAGGTAGTGAGAGAAGAGAATCCAAGTCATGGCTTCGTACTTCAGCTATGTGAAGGTGACTTTCTTTTATCTTCATGAGGACTATCTTTACTTGTATATTAACTTCAGAGATATCTAAGGACTGAGAAAATTTCTCTTTGACAACTTTATAAACTCAGACATATTCCTACACTATTAAATGTTGTTATGGTATGTAAATGTATGTTATGTGAAGAAAATAGGACAGGTGTGCTTTCCTTGAAAGCTAACAAAAATGCATTTGAAAGTACAATTTCAAAAATTTGGATATCAGATGATGAGTGAAAATGTTGTACAACAGAAAGAGCATTCGACTTGGAGTCAGAAGACCCAGGAGTTGGCCTTGTTGGCACCTTTGGTTAGGTCTGTGATCTTGGTGAAAACATTAACCTCTCTGAGGTCCGATTTTTTTTATCTGGCAGAAGTAGCTAATAATACAGGCCGATTTATCACATAGAAGGTTGTGAGATTCAAATGAGACAAAGTGTAAATGATACTGCTGTGGGAATGACTCTACAAACCCATAGGTCACTTTGTTATTCTCTTGTCCCCGAGTTATAATCTCAGAGTTTATATGACAGTATTTCTAGAGTTGAGTGGCTCCTCATAGTATTTATTCTATCATGCTGCCTTCGTGGAGGTAAATAAGAAGATATTGGCTAAATTTATAAATTCAGAGATATGACTTGTACATTGCTTCATAGACTACAAGTGGTTGAAAACTGAGAGTACCACCCCTCCACCATATCAGACTAGCTTTTGTAAATCATAATGCATCTCACTGGAGCAGAATATTTTTTGAAAGTTCTTGGCTCATTTTTGTCATATAAATAAAGAAACATGAGTTATTTAGCAGATATATATGAAATATCTGAAATAGTTTATACTTTAGAATCCTAAATTTAGAAACTAAGACATATAATTTCCATAATTGTATTTCTTAAATTAATGTTCAGCTTAATTTAAAATATCATTAACATGCAGACAAGCGTGCTTTCAACCCTTTTTACTTGAGTATTTAAGATCCTTAAATACTGTACAGGTTATTTATCAATGCTGAATATGTGGGAATCAGACAAGGTATGAATATCTTGTAAATAAATACAATGGTATTTACGATGTTTACTAATTAAAACAATTGATATTATTTCAGAGGATAAGCCTTTATTGAGCATTTTTCCCATGTGATTAAAGAGGATCACTGGAGCTCAGCCTCTACTAGCTGAGGGTTGTAACTTGGGAAAAAATTTTACTTTTATCTTACACTTATCTCTGTGGAGTTAGGAAGCTATTAGAGAGGTGCACGTGCAGAGAATCAACCAAATACACTTTATATTACTGTCTTGATGAGTTGCCACTCTAGCAATAATCAAGGAAATTTTAAACATAATGGATAAAGTAAAGAAAGGTCACTAACCAAGTAACAGAAAATTTTTTGATTCCCAGTTCTAAGAAAGAATTTATTATCTTTTGTTTATTACTAATTGCTGTAAGATGAGAAATAGAGATTTTAATTCTTTGCCTGGCTGTTTTCTTTACACTTAGCACCACTGTGGTAAAGAACTTCTGTAGCTGGATATGAAACTTGGCTTCTGGCTATGTGACTAGGGCAGAATATTAAGTGTATGCAGTGATGTCATTTAATTGACTCATTGCTGTGCTCAATATGAAGTAGTAGAATATGGTTCTTCATAGTAAAGTTTTATAGAAATAAAGGTGTTCTTAAATGTTCCAACTTGGAGAAATTGCGTTATAAATCTTGATTTCTGAGATTTGTTCTTATACTTCTGATCAAAGAGAAAATATATGAGAAGAGCTTTGTAGTGGTGATCAGGTACTCTGGTCTTGAAGTCAGAACAGTAGGACAACAGAATAATATTACAACTGCAATGTAATATGGTGGTGAGACTGCCCCGACTTTCCTTGGTCTTCTTAGGATACTTTAGATTTTCCAGTAGAATTTCTTATTTATTCTGTTCAACATAAATTCTTGCTAATTATATGTAATGATCAACTTTATAATTACTATAGTTTTTAAATTTCTATAATAAGATGACAGCTGTATAAGTTGGAGAGAAGAACATTAGTGATGTTACTATAAAGATATAGTAGAGATCTCTGAACTAAGGAAAATGTGAAGGAACTCTGGTAATCTCATTGTTGCATTTACAAAATAAGTCCTGGTAGTCACAGAACATTTCTGGCTTCTTAAAAATTTAGAAATTCAATTTTAGTGCTGGAAATTCATGAAGGGAAGTAAAGTAGTCAAAAACCATGAATATTTTCCATAATTTTTATTGACTAAAAAATTGCTACTTGAGAACTTTTTGTGAAAGTGGGAAAAGAAAATATGTACTGCATAAAAATATATAGTAAATAATTGGGTATACATAAAATATATGGAAATTGTAGAGGGAATCTTTTGAATAAAATTTTAAATATAAAGGGTAAGAATTTGTCCTAGTAGTTAAATTGCTGCTTGAGATACCTGCATGCCATACTGGTGTGCCTGTGTTCAAGTTCTAGCTCTGTTCCCAATCCCATCTTCCTGCTAATGTGCATGCTGAGTGGGAGCAGATGATGGCTCAAGTACTTGGATTAGGGAAACCCACTTGAGAGACATGGATTGAGCTCCTGGCTCCTGGCTTTGGCCTGGTTGAGTCTTGGCTGCTGTGGGCAGCTGAGGAGTGAACCAGTGCATGTTTGTCTGTCTGTCTCTGTGTGTCAAATAAAATAAATAAATTTTAAAAAGAAAACTATTTATATGCAGTCAATCTAAACAAATTATCAGTGCTAAAGAAGAAATGGAATGGGCATGCTTGGTCTTCATATTGACCTTAAATCATACTTAATCTTTTAGAAATTAGAGATTCATAGTGTCAAGAAAGAAATAAGAATAATACTTAGGGTGATAAGATGTAGATTGTCTATAAAAACTGATAAATTTATTTGTAATGACCTCTCTGTTTCATTTAAATCTTTGAGGCATTGATTTTTTTTTGCATTGGTGAGAATGCAAAATAATAAAAACTTTGTCACACAAGATTTATCTAGATATCTATGCTTCTCTATGTGTATGCTTGGCTGTGGATTCCCTGAGGGTAGTTTATTGTATGTATGTATTGTTACCGGAGAAGCAAAGGGTCCTTGTCTTTGCGCAAGAAAGAATTCAGGGGTCGAGCCGGTGCCTTGGCTCACTTGGTTAATCCTCAGCCTGCAGTGCTGGCCTCCCATATGGGCGCCGGGTTCTAGTTCCATCTGCCCCTCTTCTGGTCCAGCTCTCTGCTGTGGCCTGGAATGGCAGTGGAGGATGGCCCAAGTCTTTGGGCCCCTGCAACCACATGGGATACCGGGAAAAACATCTGGCTCCTGGTTTCAGATTGGTACAGTGTCGGCCATAGCAGCCATTTGGGGAGTGAACCAACAGAAGGAAGACCTTTCTATCTCTCTCTCACTGTCTATAACTCTACCTGTCAAATAAAAAAAAAAAAAAAGAATTCAGGCATGAGACAGAGAGCATTGGAAAGCATAATAGCAAGGTTTATTAGGATAGGGACATCGGTAAGAATGGATGGGCACCTCTCCAGACAGAACCTGAGAGAGAGTACGTAGTTCACATTTAGGCTGGGGCTTTTAAGGGAATGGGTCTTGCCTTACCGCATTTTCCCTCCCCCTCTCCTTCTTCTCCATAACAAAGGACTTGTTGGGCATGTAAATATGAAAAATTCCTTTCTGAGTTTTTCCCCCAGAAGTTATCAGAGAGGTCAAGCCTGGCTGGCATAGCCCCATCTTAGAGGAAGGATGTTTAATAGTCCAGATAGAAGGGGCACGACATCAGGATCCGGGCAGGACTTTGAAGTGCAGAGCTTCTGGAGCTTCCATAGTAGGTGCTGGTCTTCAGGCCTTTCTCATACACACATAGGCTCAATTTCTGACTTCCTACCTAACATGTATGTTACTGGTATCAGAGTCTAGATTTTCATGATGTCAGTATGCAGAGGGTCACATCCTTGCCTCAGTGATTAGTTCTTTTATTGTTGCTTCATTAGTGTTTATATCTGAATATCTCCTTGACTATAGTTCTTGAAAGGAAAAATATGAAACACCACTTGGAGTGTATTGAAATTACTTGAGAATATTTTACATCAAATAATATACTGGACATTTTATACATATCATTTCATTTAATTACATCAAAAAGGAGGAGAGTACAGTGACAGGTAATAAATAAATTTCATTTGATTACCATTCAGTAATTGTAGATCTAAAATTGTATCCTAGATCTTCTAAATCATGCGGTTTCCACCAGACCAGTAGTGTCTGAAGTGGTATATATGTACCAAAGGAGTATACGTGATGAACTCCTAGTGTGGCCCTTCGCTTACATCTAGTAGATCTTCAGGCTTCACCAGTTGACTAAATCACTGGGGACACATGATCTTAGATTGTTGAATTTCCAAAAGTATGAGCCAAAATTAGTGTCTCCCTTTCTCAAAAACTCTTCTCACATATTTTAGTTGTGGTAATGAAAAGCCAGCTGATAACACAATGCAAACGGAGAAACTTATTCACAGCAGCAAACTCTTCCATGGCTAAGAAGTGAAAAAAATTATACCAGATTAAAACATCCTCATATGAAATACATAATTAAGCCAGATAGTATAAACAGATGAGAAACAAGAAAAGTTAAGAATAAATCTGTATTAGTTTTTCATTACTGTGATGAAATACTTTAGACAAGCTACTAATGAAGGATAGAGATTTATTTTGGCTCATGGTTCAGGAGGTTGAAGTCCAAGATTGGGAAGCCCTATAGATTTGGCCTCTGTGAAAATGGCAGATGGCAATGGCAGAGTGTGTGTGGTGGAAGGACAATGTGGAGAGCCAAAAAGAAGAGAGAATGGATGGGCCCAGACTCAGGCTTTTATTAACAACCTTCTCACAGAACTATTCTTTAGGGAGATGACCTCAATTACCTAAGCATTCACCTCCTGAAGTTTCCACAAGCTGCTAATGGTGCCACCTTGGGGACTAATCCTTTAATTCACGGGCCTTTTGAAGACATCCAAACTAATATCCACACCATAGCATTTACCACCAGTGCCTCCCAAAGTTCACGTCCATCTCTCAGTGCAAATCATTCATTCCATCCCCAAGAGTCTCAAAATCTTATTGTTCCATCACTGCTTAAAAGTCAAAAGTTCAGTCTCATCTGAGACCCAAGGAAAACTCCCTTAGCTGGCTGTGAACCCCTGTAAAATTCATAAAAAATATATTTCAGGATTCAATGGCAGGATATGCAAAGGGTTTACATTTTCTTTCTATTTTTTTAAGAATTATTTATTTATTTGAAAAGCAGAGTTACAGAGAGGCAGGGGCAGAGGCAGAGAGAGAGAGAGAGAGAGAGAGATCTTCCATCTGCTGGTTCACTCTCCAAATGGCCATAACAGCCAGAGCTGAGCCGATCTGAAGCTAGGAGCCAGGGGCCAGGAGATTCTTTGGGGTATCTCACATGGGTGCAGGGACCCAAGGTCTTGGGCCATCTTCTACTGCTTTCCCAGGCCATGGCAGAGAGCTGGATTGGAAGTGGAGCAGCTGGGACTCAAATTGGTGCCCGGATGGGATGTCGGCACTTTGCAGCAGCTTTACCCGCTATACCACAGCGCTGACCCAAAGAGTTTACATTTGGATTTCATATGAGGGAGACAGGGCTAGAAAAAAGAGAATAATTGGTACAAGGCTAGTCCAAAACTCACTAGGGCAAACATTAAATCCTAAAATTCCACATCTGGTATCTGGAGCATACTGTGGTGGGGCAAGGGAAAGTTGCCACATCACTATGTACAAAACAGGTCAGGGCGTGAGGGTCCTATGTCTGCAAGCATAGGGAATCCCTTCATAACTCCTACTCCAACAATAAAGAGATAGAATGGAGCAAGACTCCAGCCATTATGGAGTAGGACATGAAATTGGGCACAGGGCTTCGTCTTGGATCTGGTTAAATCATCACTGGGTAAGTGCTAACAGTCACTATTCCCAAGCCAGTGCCCTTGGACCTACCCCACTATTACCATGTGGAGACTTGGAGGGCAATGTCAATTTGACTTGTATCCCCACCAGCATCATTGGTAGTTGGTTCCAGTGACTTTGGGATAGAAACGTGCTACAGCAGTAAACAGTCCATTGCAAAGTAAGCCTTGGTGTTATCCTGTGCAGTGCTGTCACTGTATATCTAGTATTGTGGGCTCTGGAATGATCTAGAATTTTGCATAGAAACCTGGGGCTGGCACGTGGGGCATCTTTGTGCTCCTGTGGAACTTTGGGCCACTGATACTGAGACCTTGACCATGTGCTTGCCAGTTCCAGTAACTAAATGACCCCTCCAGGATTCTGGGCTCTCACAATCTCACAAAAGCAGACCTCACTCTATGGGCTGCTACTGCAATCCATTCACCCCTTCTGGATCTGACAGAAAAAACATTGTACCCCTACTTCCACTGAATTCAATTTCAGTGGAAGAAGATATAAGGAGACTAGACTGCAGCACTCAACTGAAATACAGCCTACAAAACTGATAAATTAAAACACATTGTCAAGAAACAAACAAGCAAACAAAAAACACCATTAAAGCCATGTGTTAAAAATCACAGAAACAGCTAACCTGCCATATGTGTAATTACTAAGTATGGACACAGGAAGTATGAAAAAGCAAGGTAATATGATACCCCAAAAGAAATCTGCTTTAGTAACAGACTTCAAAGAAAAGGAGATGGGCAAAATGCTTAATTTCTCCATTCAGTATGGAGTTGTCTGTGGATTTGTCATCTACAGCCTTCATTATGTTGAGGTGTGTTGTTTCTATACCTAATTTGTTCAAGTTCTTTTAGTGAATAGATGTGGCATTTTTTTTTTTTTGACAGGCAGAGTGGACAGTGAGAGAGAGAGACAGAGAGAAAGGTCTTCCTTTGCCGTTGGTTCACCCTCCAATGGCCGCCGCGCCCGGCGCACCACGCTGATCCGATGGCAGGAGCCAGGTGCTTCTCCTGGTCTCCCATGGGGTGCAGGGCCCAAGCACTTGGGCCATCCTCCACTGCACTCCCTGGCCACAGCAGAGAGCTGGCCTGGAAGAGGGGCAACTGGGAAAGAATCCGGCACCCGGACCGGGACTAGAACCCGGTGTGCCGGCACCTCAAGGCGGAGGATTAGCCTAGTGAGCCACGGCGCCAGCCAGATGTGGCATTTTTATCAAACGCTTTTTCTAAATGAATCTTCATGAAGAACGGGAGTAGGAGATGGGTTGGTTTGCGGGTGGGAGGGTGGTTATGGGGGGAAAAACTGCTATAATCCAAAAGTTGTACTTTCAAAATTTATATTTATTAAATAAAAGTTTTCTAAAAAATGCTTTATTTATGGAATACATCTTTACAGTTGAGAGGGACAAAATTTTACTCAAAGGAAAAAAATTGTTTGAAAATTTCACTGTGCTACTTTTAACTTTATCACATTTATTTTTTTTTCCAGCAACAAGTTTTTGTCAGCAAATTAAAAAATATTTACCAAGGTTTGTCATTAGCCAGGTTCTGTGCAAGGTACAGAATTACTGAAAAAATAGGCAGAGTTTATTATTTGTTTGGAATTTTATGTGCTTTATTTTTATTAGCTTGATTTTCCACTAATGAGTTTAATATTTAAGTCCTAGAAGCACACAATTTAAAACAAGAGTTGTGAATTTGCCATCACTTACCAGACAAAAATGCAGACTTCAGAGATAAATAAACAAATTTAAATGTCATCTCCATAAGTTGCAAACTATGCGATCCCAGGCAATATTTCTGAACTTGCCCTCTTATATCTGTAAAATGAAGATATTTATCTTCATAGTGGAATTAATATGATAATATTTGTGAAGCCCTTGCAGAGTTCTAGGCAAGTAATGTTATGTCCGACAAATGTTATCTTCATTAAGTGTTTTAAAAGAATCTTTTTAACCAAAAAAATAAGTATTTACATCCCAGTTATAGAGGGTTAACCTTTAATTCATGCCTTGCCTTCTGATGAGAGTTAAATGCATGTTAATGTGACTATATCTAATCCTTGCTGTGACTGCTTCTAAGTTTTAAGCCTATATTGAATTTTAATCTTACATTGCCATTTCTCTACATCAGGGGAACCTTTACATTTTAGAAGAGAATCTGTTGTTTTGTTTTGTTTTTTGAGGACATATAAGATGACAGTCAGAGATAAGGAATTTAGCTATTTCCAAAGTACTGGGCTTGTGTGTTCAGCTTCTGCTTATGGAGGGTTCCAGAAGGGTATCCAGTACTACATCTAAGGCTCTACATTTTTTTAATTGGAAGTTATTTATCATAGCTACTTCCCAGGACTGCAAAGTGCCATTTTGGAGTAATATTATTTGCTTAAAAGAAATTATAAATTTTTACATTGTCACCAATATATTATTAAACTTTTTGATTTTTTAATGATTTATTTATTTATTTGAAAGTTACACAGAGAGACAGACAGAAGAGAGACAGAAGGAGAGACAGAGCGAGGTCTTCCATCCACTGGTTCACTCCCTATTTGGCTGCAATGGGTGGAGCTGTGCTGATCCAAAGCCAGGAGCCGGGAGCTTCTTCCAGGTCTCCCACATGGGTGCAGGTGCCCAAGGATTTGGGCCATTTTCTACTGCTTTCCCAGGCCATAGCAGAGAATTGGATTAGAAGTGGAACAGCCAGGTCTTGAACTGGCACCCACATGGGATGCCAGTACTGCAGGCAGCAGCTTAACCTGCTATGCCACAGTGCTGGCCCCAAACTTTTTGATTTTTATTTACTGTATTTTGCTAAATATGTTTATACATTTTCTTTCTTGTTGTTGCTTTAAGTGATTTCTAAGGAATGAAATGGGTTATTTTAAATTACTGTCTTTTAAAAGTGGAAGAGTGGGACCGGCGCTGTGGCGCAGTAGGTTAAAGCCCTAGCCTGAAGTGACAGCATACCACATGGGGGCCAGTTTGAGTCCTGGCTGCTCCTCTTCCGATCCAGCTCTCTGCTATGGCCTGGGAAAGCAGAAAAGATGGTCCAAGTTCTTGGGCTCAGCTCCGGCTGTTGTGGCCATCTGGGGAGTGAACCAGTGGATGGAAGACCTCTCTCTCTGTCTCTACCTCTCACTGTAACTCTGCCTTGCAAATAAATAAAACAAAATCTTTAAAAAAAAAAAAAGTTGAAGAGTCCAATGGCCATTATGAATGAACTGGGTCTGTTAATAACTTTGGATAAAGGAAGAAGCTAAGTAAGTGGTCATTTGCAGTTTTGATTCTACTGCCCATAAGGGATTAGACCTGGAACAAGCAACTTTCCTAATAGGAATGTGTCAGTTAGAACTTACGAGTCAATCAAATTCACTCCCTTCCTCTCTAAGAGTTTGAATTAAGACTTTGTAATTACTTTATCAGAGGCACTTGGGATGAAAAGTCATAGAGATATTCAACAGAGTTCGAGATACTTAGTTCTAATTCAGGTAAGTTAGAAATAGAATAGAACACAGGAGTATAGCGAAGTGGAGGAGCAATGAAAAAGAGAAGCATCTATCAAAGAAACCAGGTGATTTCTGAGAGGAAACACATCCCACTTTTGGGTCCCTTTTTGTTCCCAGGAGGGCTGGCAATGGTATGTCTTATTCAGTTCTGTGAGGTCTTTGTTTTCCTGTGATATCATTGATGATATTTATAGCAGAAGCAGTATATCTGTTTATTGTGTCCATAAAATGAAGTAAAAAAGAAAGGATCCAAACATAGGACTGATGACACTTAAATTAGAAATGCTAAAATAAAAGCAAATGAAATCACATACATTGAAATATTTGCTCATATAATGGAAAGTTTTGCATCACAAATTTTTGGAAATATCTGTATATTGAGGAACACATATCAAAGAGTTAAGGTGGCCATATATAGTCCATGCTAATATGAGTTCATCCCAGAGAGGACGTGAGAGAGTAAGTTAATTAGTGCAGTAAATTAATAGAGCACACAAGTGACAATACTGTATCTAAAGTAATTTATTGGTGTTAATTTGTTCATTTGCAAATGTACAAAGTTCACTTGTTGAAATGGATGTTTTAATATATACTATAAATTGCTTCTGAACTTGCACTTTTTAAAATTAGCTTTAGTTTAGTCAAATTTGTGTAAGTGTGTTAGAGTGGACCTTTCTCTCTTAATCCTGTGTAATTGAGTATTTGTGTTTTCTACATATTTAGAAGTAGGCACTGCCAGGTCATAGATAGCATTTTGAAGGATTACTTGTCTAACAGTGTCTTTGGACTCCCCTTTTCTTGCCCAGCCTCTTTCTCCTTTCAAAACCTACTGCTAGGAAAGGGTCTGAAACCTGTTCATACTAAAGTTTGTGAAACTGATAAAACTTATAAAATACTAACATTATTCTCAACAATATGCTTGCTATTTTTTTACATTTTATACTTTACAAAACATTTCCACAAGCCACGTATCATTTAATTACCTATACTCTATAAGGAAGATGACATGTTACCTTTTACAAATGATGAAATTAAGACTCAGATATCAAAACAGAGCTATGGGTTCAGATCTCTAAAACTCTGGTTTTCCATAGCAAGAGCTGCTGTATGACACTACTATAGACCAGAAGGGATATACAACTTAAGCTAATAGAAATCATTCCCAATTATAGAATTTATGTTAGAACTAATTATTTACACTGACTTTGTTTTCTAGGTTGAGCCATTTCAGTTCTTTCCATGGTCACAAGCTAATGGGAAGTAGCAGGATCTGACAGATTACTAGGATGCAGCCATGTCAGTAGGAGGAAAAATCTAAATAAAGTAGAACAATGGGGCTGTCATTTAATTTAGGGGAAAATAATTCATGTAGTTCAGTAGTTTCTGGAGACTGTTGTAAAGAATTATGTAACATCCAACAGGTCTCCCATATGTGTGGCAGGAGTCCAATTACTTGAGCCATAACCACTGCCTCTCATGGTCTGTACGGGTGGGAAGTTGGAGTCAGGAGCAAGAACTGGGAACTGAATCCAGGTATTTCACCTGGGATGTTTGTGCCTTAGCTGCTAGGCTAAATGCATCCTATGTTGGTTACATGTTAGTTACTGCCTCCCACACTAGATGTAAGGTTCATGAGAAAGGGAATCGTCTTCCTACTATTGAATGAATGAATCTTTCTAGGAGACTAGTTTGCTATTGAAATTAAGTGTGAGCAAAAGTAAGAATACCAAAGACAGGCTACTTAACTAGGTTGGATGAAATCTATGTCCCTCTTTTCCTGGGACATGCCAAGTCTTTATTTTTCAGTCTACCTTGTAGTTGAGTGTAGCCATATAATAGATCAGGATGTAAGCTGGAGGGATGTGCACCATTCTAAGGCCTGGCCCATAAAACCTCCCATGCATAGAGTTATCATCATCTTCGTGTGTCTAGGACAGGTATGGGATACATTTGTTGCCAAGTATGTTTAGTAGTCCTTCTTCTCCCTTAAGTATCCCAGTTCACACAAATTGTCCAGATAGCACCTTCTGCATGACATCTAGATCCCTTCTTCCTCTGAAGCTTTTTGAGCTCTGTGGTTCTGGAAACTGCACATTATGGATTGTGTAGCCAAAAGAAGGAAGGATTCTGAATCCTTAAATTATTACCTGGAAAAGAATTGCCCATCCACCTACCTTCAATATATTTGAATGAGAAAAAAAAATTTTGTGCTTGAGCTATTATACATTTTGGGATTTTTTAAAATTATAATAATTAACTTATTCTATCTAATAGAAGAATCTAAAAGTCAAATTGTTGGTATTCAGAATATATAAAATTAGGAAATATAGGTGCTTACTCTTAGCAAATACAAACATATTTTGACTTCCAATTATATATTATTTCAAAAGGCCTACCAAATTAAATAGCTATAATATTTTAATATTCATAGTTTGTTTTATAAGGCCAGTGTTGTTAGTAAAATTCAACACAGAGTCATAATAAATTGAGCCTGGACTGTCATTTCCCACAGAGATGTTTAATTTGGCAATTCTACTGTGGAACGTTCCATGTGCATGTAGGAAAATATTATATGATTGGTTGGAATAATTTGATTACTCTATGTTCACCAACTGGAAAGTCTAGTCATAATAGCATTTTTATCTTCATTTTGTCCCTTGATAACCAATTCATGAAACTAATCAGCTAAATGAAATCTTTCTGGAAGGCAGAAGTCTTACAAACTATTTCTGATACCATCTGCTGCACAAAAAGGAAAATATGGTGTTATAATTGATATGTTATGAAATAGCCAAGGGACTGAAGTGGTGGTTTTTGACTTAGCAGATTTCTGGGAGACCTCAGATTCTGATGGAGATTCTGATGGGTACACAGGCATACAGAAAGAACTCCACACCTGGAGCTGGACTGGCGTCTCTCTGCCATTGTAGCCACCCAGACAAGAGAGAGAGCAGCTTGCTTTCGAGCTATTATATGCATCTTAACTTTTAACTTAGCTAACACAGGCTTACTGAACCATATCCAAAAATAACAGAGCTATGCATTGAAATATAAAGTAAGCTTCTTCCACCCCTGCCCTCTCTTCAGGCTCCTCCTCTCTCTCTCCACCATTCCCAATTCAATTTTTTCTTAAAGAGCCACCACAAAAGATTGCTTATTTTGGGCAACTTTTATTTTGGAAACTTTTCACAAAGATCTCATGGTGCTTGTGATGTGTTCATAAAAATGTCGGTTGGGAGATTCATGTGGGAAAGTAGACCTTTTTGGCAAGTGAGTTTATAGCCAGGAAGTTATTGTATCTGGCAAACTGGCTTTTTTTGCTATGGTCACTCACCCCCAGTATTGATAACTGGAGAGATGTCTCCCAACCTCTGAAGTCACTGGATCTGTGTCGTCACAGTCTGTACACCATACTTCTTGGAACTAGGGGAAAGGGTGGGGAGTTGAGGGTCATAATAGTCAGTATGAAGGTTTCCCTTCATTCCTCAAATTTCCAATCTTGGATCTCGACCCCTTTCCCAACCCAAATGCCCCTGAGTTCTCAGGTTTAGATCCTCCTGGTTCAGTTTCACTGCAGTTAACCTTCCATCTCTGAGGTGGAGTTGGATATTGCTGACTTGCTGTGCTGAAAGGGAGAAAGGCAGAGTCTGGAACTTTGACATGTTTTCCTCTATGACCTATCCTTTCCTTATGTGGTGTCATGTGGCTCCATGTAGACCCTTTAATTGTTGTGGGATAAGAACTCTCCCTACTAGATATCTCTGTATGTCACATTCTGTGGACTTAAGGACTTGCAAATTATTTTCAATTGTGTAATACAAATGGACAGACACATATGCAAGAATGAAAACTTTTTTTTGGCTAAAATATAACCTTTATCATACATCGGTCATATGTTTTTAATGTCAGTCTCTGTATTTGTTGAATGGATTTAAAAAAAAGATTTTATTTATTTAGTTGAAAGAGTTAGAGAGAGGGAGGCACACATACACACACACACACACACACACACAAGAGAGAGAGAGAGAGAGAGAGAGAGAGAGAGAGAGAGATCTTCCAGCCACTGGTTCAGTCCCCAAATGGCCATAATGGCCAGGGCTGGGCCAGGCTGAAGCCAGGAGCTTCTTCCAGGTCTTCTATGTCAGTAGCAGGCATTCAAGTACTTGTGCTATCCTCTACTGCTTTCCCAGGCTCATTAGCAGGGATCTGGATTGGAAGTGGAACAGCTGAGACACAAACTGATGCCCATATGTGATGCTGGCATCACAAGCAGTGGTTTTACTTGCTATCCCATAATGCCAGCCCCTATTGAATGGATATTTTTACGAAATTCTCTAACATAATAATGAAAGCCAATATTCAGGTATCTTTGTATTGTCTTTTAGTGGAAATATTCTTTACTTTGTTTTGACTACATTATTATATAACACATGACACTTTCCTATTGAACTTGGAATAGCTGGCTTAGGTTTTTCTTATGGCAACATTTATTAGAAAGAGGTAATTACTAGGAAATATTTTATGGTGTATTATTCCCAGGAAACAAAACATTGGTGTCTTTTCCATGAGTTTGATATCACTAGAACAAAGGAACTTTTATAGGCTAATCATAAAGTTGATATAATAATGCAGAGCTTTCATAAGAATAGGGATGAGATTGCATACCATGTTGACACCCTATCTAAATCAGCACACATTCAGCAAGAGTTATAAAAGAGAAACTGGGAGATTCTAATTTGAGCAAGGCTGATAGAGAAGTTTTATTTCTTTATGAATATTAGTAATATATATTATGCACACTAAAAATGACACAAATATATAGTATATAGACAAGGAAAATGGATCAATACAATTTGCATTCTATGAAATTTCTGAGCAAGTTTAAATGATAATCATTTTCTTAGTCTGAATAAATATCCCTTGGTAGTAAGTAGAATGAGATGATATATATAAAGATATCTTATTTTGAGAGAGAGCCTTCAGTCAATATTTGAATTTGTTGTTTATTATATGGAGGTATTTATCAAAATAATCAGTACATACATCACTATGCTTAGTTTTTTAATTAAAAAAGCAAACATTTGATGTCATTGTATTACAAACAAAATCAGATGACTCTAGGGAGCCTTTGGAAAAGCAGCTCCAGGATCTGTATTAGTTTCCTATTGCTGTTGTAACAAATCATCTCAAATTTAGTGGCTTAAAACAACACAAATTTATTATTTTACAGTTTTATGAAAATCCCACACTGGTCTTATTGGGCTAACATCAAGGTGTTGGTAAGGCTGTGTTCCTTTTCTGGAGCTTCTAGGTATGAATCCATTTGCCTACATTTCTGGTTGTAGAGTCTACCCAAAAACCTTAGTTTTGGACCCTCTTTTTCCATCTTCAAAGCCATCAGTGAAGCATCTTTGTGATCCTGCTTCTGTTGTCCCATCTCTTTGTGAAAGGAAAGAGTCTCACCTCTAAGGGTTTGAGGCTAATGTCCCCATCTCAAAATTCTTACCCTGAACTGTATTTAGAAAGTATCCTTTGCCATATAAAATAACATACTGAGGGGGGCTGGCATTGTGGGATAGTGGGTTAAGCTTCCTCCTGTTATTCTGCCATCGCATTTGGCCAGTGGTTTGAGTCCCCACAGCTCCCTTCTGATCCAGTTCCCTGCTAATGTGTCTAGGAAAGCAGCAGAAGATGGCCAAGTTCTTGTGCCCCTGTCACCCACGTGGGAGACCCAGATGGAGTTCCAGGCTCCTAGCTTCAACCTGGCCGAGTCTTGGCTATTGGGGCCATTTGGGCCAGCAGCTGAAATATCTCCTCTCCATCAGTCTTACCCTCTCTCTCTCTCTGTAACTTTGCTTTTCAGATAAATAAATCTTTTTTTAAATAATAACATATTGAAAGGCTCTGGGGAATAAGGTGTGAATATTTTAGGGAGTCACTGTTCTGCCTACAAGCTCTAATCCTGGGTTCTCTGACAAAGCACAGGTACAGATAAATTCTTAGATATAATTTTTTCATTTATACAGTATGGTTCCTATCCTCATACTGTTTTGTTGGCAGAATTCTCACCATTTCATAAGAGCTACTGTAATTTTCTTCCTGCATTTGACACATATATATTGAATTGCTGTTGTCTTCTAGACACTTTGCTAGGACTGATGAATTAAAGTGAAAGACAGAGGTCCTGTTTTCTAGGATCTTATTTTTTTATTTGACAGGTAGAGTTACAGACAGTGAAAGAGAGACAGAGAGAAAGGTCTTCCTTCCATTGGTTCATTCCCCAAATGGCCGCTATGGCTGGCACTGCACTGATCCAAAACCAGGAGCCAGATGCTTCTTCCTGGTCTCCCATGTGGGTACAGGGGCCCAAGGACTTGGGCCACCCTTCACTGCCCTCCCAGGCCACAGCAGAGAGCTGGACTGGAAGAGGAGCAACTGGGACTAGAACCTGGGGCCCATATGGGATGCCAGCACCACAGGTGGAGGATTAACCAAATGAGCCACGGCACCGGCCCCTGTTTTCTAGGATCTTAAGCATAGTAAAAAGACAATTTCATAACATAATAGTGGTGAGCATGGGATGTTATGAGATTTTACAGGGGTACCCAATACAATATTAACATTTCAGGCATGATGTCCTGGAGAGAATGACATCTAACTTGTGGGCTCATCCTGCAAGACCCACACTGTTGGGATGGTGGGGCAACAGCATACTTTGACAAGAAGCACCGGAGTCAGTTTTGGTGAACATGTTTGTTTATTAACAGTTGAGCACAAGGGCAGGCAAAGGGGAGTAGCTAGTTCTATAGGATAAAGCAAATACTGGTGCCTCTTTGCTTCTCCAATCACCTTGAGGGTCATGTAGCCTACGTAGCCTTCCAGGCAGTCTTATTGGTCTGGGCCACACTTGGGAGCTATTCACCAAGTTGATAATCACAAGGCCACTCAACAGCAAGTGGGGGTGGAGGAAATGTGCCTGGGGCATATGCCGTCTGCCAGCAATCAGGTCATATATGGGTCTCAGTGTGCTGAGCCTCTGACCAGGGTCTTTCCTGGGAGGTATGGTATGCCATGCCCTCTTAGCTTCCTGCATGGGTAGACAAGCAGTCTCCTAGCCAGGCACAGGATCACCCACACTAACTGTTGAGTGTACTTTGCAAAAAAGGGATGTGTGTGTGTGTGTGTAAGTTGGGACTAGGGAATAAGGGAAGTTATAAGACCATTGTATTTTTGTATATTTTATTGCTACATTATGGAGATAATGGTGGCTCAAAGAACAGACAAAATTTTTGCCATCATAGTGCTCAAAAGACCCAATGAGCTGGGTGTCCTAGTCTAGTAGAATTAGCAATAGTGAGAACCTTCACACATCAAAAGCACAATCAGTAAAGACAGAGAAATGATGGGAAAGAACTGAGGCAGTTAAGAAATGTGATGGTCAAAAGAAGAGCACAGACATTCGGATATGGCTGAAGAGCCCATGAGAGTATTTTAGGCATGGAAAACCAAGACACCCTGGAAAAAAAAAAGAAGACCTAAATGGAAAATCTCAGCGAGTGAGATCCCCAGTGGAAAGAATGGGGCCATCAAAGAAGCAGGGACCTTTCTCTGAAGGGAGGAGAGAACTTCCACTTTGACTAAGACCCTGTCTGAATAAGATCGAAGTCAGCGAACTCAAAAGGCTTCCATAGCCTTGGCAACTCATGACTAGAGCCTAGGGAGATTACTGACACCATAAACAAGAGTGTCAAATTGTTAAGTCAACAACAGGAGTCACTGTGTACTTACTTCTCATGTGGGATCTGTCCTTAGTGTGCTGTCCAATGTGAAGTAATGCTATAACTAGTACTGAAACAGTATTTCACACTTTGTGTTTCTGTGTGGGTGCAAACTGATGAAATCTTTACTTAATATATACTGAATTGATCTTCTGCATATAAAGAGAATTGAAAATGAATCTTGATGTGAATGGAATGGGAGAGGGAGTGGGAGATGGGAGGGGTGTGAGTGGGAGGGAAATTATGGGGTTAGGGGGGCCATTGTAATCCATTAACTGTACTTTGAAAATTTATATTTACTAAATAAAAAATAAATTTAAAAAAAAAAAAGAAGAGCACAGGAAGATGATAGAATGTGCCCACTTGAAAGCCTAGTTTCAGAATATGAGAACATTGAAGACACCAAGGGTATTCTAAGCCTGAAGCAGTTTAGTTTTTACGAGTGATTTTTTTTTTTTTTATAAATCTAAGGGGACATTCTCAGTTGTTCATCATTTTGAGTATTTTTACTCATTTCTTGACCTTCTGTTGAAATGGGCTTAGCTGTGCAAAGAGGTTGCTTGGTACAAACAGAATAGAAAGAATATAAGCAGAACAAACTAATTTTTATTGAAACCAGATATCACTTCCTTGGCAAAAAGAATCAATTTACAATCATCTGATTCACTAGCCTGGCCTTATTTTGTGGGATTACAGTGCTAAGCAGTTGATGTATGACTTGATTATACATGATTAATTACCACTGATGTTTCCAGCAAGTTTTACAGGGTGTTTCCAGTCGTCCTCTCACTTCTTTCACATCCCTCTCCCTCTCCTGTGGCCCTGAGCTCTCCCCACAAAGCCTCCCATCCCCTTTCCCTCAAATCTGCCATGTTACTGATACACTAAGAACTCCCAAAGGACCATGTGATTTCTGGAAAAATTAGGAGAATGTTACTAAAATTCTTGAGGGATCAAGGTCACAACCACATTTGTGACATATTATCTGGGGAAAAGACTCTCTTTTCAGTCTTGTTGTTGCCTATTTTGTGACACTGCATTTTGCATGTTGTATTTTGTAATTGTGCACTTTAAAAAAAGATTATTTATTTGAGAGGTAAAGTTAGAGAGAGAGGGAGAGATAGAAAGAAAGGTCTTCCATCTGGTGTTTCACTCCTCAAATGGCCACAACAGCCAGAGCTGGGCTGATCTGAAGCCAGGAGCCAGGAGCTTCCTCCAGGTCTCCCATGCAGGTGCAGAAGTCCAACCCCTTGGGCCACCTTCCACTGCTTTCTCAGTCCATAGATGATAGCTGGATCGGAAGAGGAACAGCCAGGACATAAACAGGCACCCATATGGGATGCTGGCGCCACAGGCGAAGGCTTAACCTACTATGCCACAAGGCTGGCTGGTCCAAGTCTGCACTTCTGACTTCACTTGTTTGTAATAAAACCTCTCTGGATATTTGGATTAGGTCAGAGAGCTTAGTTTAACAGCAGGGTGTTACTGCTGCATGAAACTCAGCCGCACTGAGGTATTGTGTTAATTACCTAAACTATTCTAAATATTAATGTTGACAAAAATAAACAGATGAATAGTACATTTTAAACTAGAGTGGCAGGAGGCAAAATAATAACTAGACAGATATGCTTATTATCAATTTTTTCATAAAAGCTTGGAATACTTAAATCCTATTCTTACATTGCAATTTGAAAAGATGGGAAATCTTGAATTTTCAAGTGGAGTGGGAGATGTTTAAATAAAATGTGAAGAACATGCATGTTATTATATTATAAAGATTTACAATTATGCCTTGATTGCAGCTAAGGGATTACATATTTTTAATGAAGTGCACATTGTCAGTGTGCAAAGCAATAAAAATGAAAAAAGTTACAGAACTGAAAATTTAATATATATGATAATACACATAAATCTATTAGAGGAAGAAAAGCAGAATTAATCATAATTCAGTATCCAGAGGGTGAATAAAAATACCAAAGATTTATGAAATAAAAAATTCATTTTGTAATTAGTTTAGCATAGTAAAATTAGAAAATGAATCAGTTTTTTTAAAGACTGATAACTTATAAAATGTTACATAAAAGGAAAATAGGAAAAATGTTAATAATAAGCAGTACCTGAGAAGGGGAAAAAAAACTGTTATCTTGAAATGACAATGATTAAATTTCTAATTAATTCATGGTGTCATTTTGAAAAGTAATCACAGTGATGCTTGGCATATTCTAAATATTCAAGTGAAATGCAAAGATATGCCCAAAGCATTTGTGAACCTCAATGCTTTTGAGCACGAATAACCCTCTCCAAGGCTTTTTGGAAAAGCAACATGACATTAAATTCTTTTCTCTTTGGGGTTATTTTCCATAGCTGTTAATATTTGTGGGTGTTCTGAATGTCAGTGGTCCATGTATAGATTTGATTTTTCCTAATATATCAAGAAATAAATTTTATTTATATAACTGTGGATGTTTTCATGATAGAGTTTTTATTTTTTTAATTTTTTTAAAATTTTTTTGACAGGCAGAGTGGACAGTGAGAGAGAGAGAGAGACAGAGAGAAAGGTCTTCCTTTGCCATTGGTTCACCCTCCAATGGCTGCCGTGGCCGGCACGCTGCGGCCAGCGAACCACACTGATCCGGTGGCAGGAGCCAGGTACTTCTCCTGGTCTCTCATGGGGTGCAGGGACCAAGCACTTGGGCCATCCTCCACTGCACTCCCTGGCCACAGCAGAGAGCTGGCCTGGAAGAGGAGCAACCGGGACAGAATCCGGGGCCCCGACCGGGACTAGAACCCTGTGTGCCATCGCCGCAAGGAGGAGGATTAGCCTACTGAGCCGCGGCGCCAGCATGATAGAGTTTTATTATATGAAGAAAATATTTTAAGGAATGAAGTAAACATAAAATGACCAGGATCCATTCTTTGTCTTTACATGTAGTGAATGTCCACAACAGTCTAAAAGCATCTAACAGATAACTCCATTTTTACAACAAAATAAACATAACTTTAATTTCACACAGAAATTAATTTCCACAGAGTCTGAATGACCTTCTTACAGTATCCAAGTAGACAGGTTTTCTGGGTCATATTAAATGTTTTGTGATCATATATTCTGATGTCCCTGTGTAGAGAGGCAGGAGAGGAGGTTATAAATGTGTTGAAGACCCAGGCCATGTTTCTTATTTGTGGCTTTGGACCTTGCTGTATTAAGGGTACTGTGTAAATACACAGGAAAAGTTAAGTACTGAAGCAAGTATTTTCTTTTTTTTTATAGTTTAATGTATTTTAATAGCAAACTTATAGGAATAGCACAGAAGACAACATTAAAAACATGTACTTGCATGTAGGACAACTCAGAAAAGTATAGTGAATGGATGGAATCTACTGTATGATAAAAATGCTACAAACACCATTTAGTTGCCGTCAATAAGAAATTTACTTGTTTTAAAAAAATCCAAATGCTGGCATTGTCCAGAAAAATTTAACAGGTTTATTTATAATTGTTATAGAGTTGAACCGCTGAAACTTGTTCACTGAAACATTTTGACTTGCATTAATGCTTTACGTCCCCGCATTTATATTAAAAATCCACACACAAATAAAAATGGAAAAACTGGCAATACCTGATTTCTGTCCCCTATTTTTCACTCGCAATCATATACTTAGGTAGGTACCTTTTGACCCCATGGAAAAAAATATCTAACGTTCAGAACTACCAATAACAGGAAGAAGAGAAAAAAAAATTTTTTGAGAATGAAATGTTTCCCGTCATAGTGGATCCTTAAGCACGTTCTCCACGTATGCGGCGTGCTAGCTGGATGTCTTTTGGCATAATTGTTACACGTTTGGCATGGATAGCACACAGGTTGGTGTCTTCAAAAAGGCCAGATAGGCCTCACTTGCCTCCTGCAAAGCTGCACTCTGGAAGCGCAGATCTGTTTTGAAGTCCTGAGCAATTTCTTGAACCAGACGCTGGAAGGAGAGTTTGTGAATCAGAAGTTCGGTGGACTTTTGATAACGTCTGATTTCACGAAGTGCCAGAGTACCGGGCCTGTAATGATGAGGTTTCTTCACCCCTCCAGTAGAGGGCGCACTGTTGCAAGCAGCTTTTGTAGCCAGTTGCTTCCTGGGTGCTTTACCATTGGTCGATTTGTGGGCAGTCTGCTTTGTATGAGCCATGGTATAAAGACCTCCTTACTTACCCCGGGATGGGAAGTGGCGGTGATTCCCACACCTTTCCTGCCCAAAAACTGGGGCCTGGGGCCTGGGGGCAGTAAGGGAGAGGCCCGCGTGGGTCGTGGTGAAGGTTTGGGGTTCGGGGAACGGACAGCGGGCGAGATTTCACTGAAGAAAGAGGAGCAGGAAGCTGTTATTTGGAAGTGTTTTCTTTTTTACTTTGGTTTCATGTGAATTATTGTGTTCTTAATGTACTCAGGTACTTATTCACATATTTTATCATTTCAGTGGAATGCTGGCCATTTTTTCCTACATTTTATTAGGCCAGTGTTTCTAATGGTTTCAGAGCAGTAGCAGTGTTACCTGACACTAATCTCAAAATAGGCCTGCCTATATTACATAGATTTTTATGTCCTTCATCCTTTGAAGAGTTCACAGTGGGTATTGATGTGTTAATATATAGATTCTATTAGGAGGGAGGGAAAGACTTCTACCTTCCTATTAATTCTATTTAACTGACTGCTTATTAAGAGAAAGCAAATGTCATAGTTTTTATTTTGAAAGTTTTTTTGGTTAAGAACTAGTTGATAATATCCATTGGTTTTTTTTTTTTTTTTTTTTTTTTTTTGACAGAGTGGACAGTGAGAGAGAGAGACAGAGAGAAAGGTCTTCCTTTTCTGTTGGTTTATCCCCCAATGGCCGCTGTGGTCTGTGTGCTGCGGCCTGCAAGCCACGCAGATCTGAAGCCAGGAGCCAGGTGCTTATCCTGGTCTCCCATGGGGTGCAGGGCCCAAGCACTTGGGCCATCCTCCACTGCACTCCCTGGCCACAGCAGAGAGCTGGCCTGGAAGAGGAGCAACTGGCACAGAATCCAGAGCCCCAACCAGGACTAGAACCCAGAGTGCCGGCGCCGCAGGTGGAGGATTAGCCTATTGAGCCATGGCGCCGGCCAATAATCATGCTTTTATAAATTAACAACTAGTCTTATTTTCTCTTCACTGTTTTATTGGAATCTATACTTTTTACTATTATTTCATAGTTCAGGTGAGATAGATTTTTTTTGAGTAACAGTTCTCAAAAAGGGAAAAAACAGTTGCTGCTATTTTCCAATTTTTAGAAAATTAAAACATATATTGCTGGCCGGTGCCGCGGCTCAATAGGCTAATCCTCCGCCTTGCGGCGATGGCACACAGGGTTCTAGTCCCGGTTGGGGCACCGGATTCTGTCCCAATTGCCCCTCTTCCAGGCCAGCTCTCTGCTATGGCCCGGGAGTGCAGTGGAGGATGGCCCAAGTGCTTGGGCCCTGCACCCCATGGGAGACCAGGAGAAGCACCTGGCTCCTGCCTTCAGATCAGCACGGTGTGCCAGCCGCAGCGCACCAGCTGCGGTGGCCATTGGAGGGTGAACCAACAGCAAAGGAAGACCTTTCTCTCTGTCTCTCTCTCTCACTGTCCACTCTGTCTGTCAAAAAATAAATAAATAAATAAAAATAAAATTAAAAAAATATATATTGCATGGGCATTGTTATGCAGTGGGTTAAGTCACTGCTTGGGAGGCTTCCATCTCAGAATGTGGGTTTGGGTTCCTACTACTCTGCTTGTGATACAGCTTCTTGCTAGCGAACATGTGAGGCAGCTGACAATGAATGATGTAAATGTGTTCCTATCGCCCCTGTGGGAGACCCAGATGGAGTTTCTGGCTCCTGGCTTTGGCCTAGCCCATTCCTAGCTGTTGTTTTCATTTGGGAAGTAAATGAGCAGATGGAAGTTTCTCTCTGTCTCTCTTTCTCTGTTTCTTCCCTGATCTTTAACATATAAGAGATAATTTAAATTTCTTTTGATATAAAATGAGACAAAAAGTCCTCACCCACATTGGGTCACATAATAAGTCACTTAGCCAGAATCATGAGTTCACAATGACAGAGTGATTAAGAGAGTTTCTTTTAAAGCAATCAGAAGTGGTTCATATCAGAGAGCTAGAAGTAACTATTCTAGGTTGTTTATTGTTATTCAAACTTTTAAGTGATTTTTCTAACACTGGTACTTGGGTTTTAGTAAATTTCTAAAGAAGTGGGAGAGAGACAGGTAGATGTAATATAAGAATGCACATTTTTAAAACAAAAAAGATTTATCTATTTATTTGAAAGGCAGATTTGCAGATAAAGAGAGAGAGACTGAAAGAGAGATCTTCCATTGACTGGTCCACTCCCCAAATGGCTGCAACAACTGGGGCTGGACCAGGCCAAAACCAGGAGCCTGGAACTCTATCTAGGTCTCCCACATGGATGGCAGCAGCCCATGTAGTTGGACCATCTTCCACTGTTTGCCAGGTGCAATAGCAGGGAGATGGATCAGAGTGGAGCAGCTGGATCTAATTGGGACTAACCACCACCCAAATGGGATGCCACTCTCAAAGGTGGTAGCTTAACCTGTTGCATGACAACATGGGCCCCAGCAAGGCATATTTGAAAAGAAATTCTGAGAGAGTCAATACACTGAGGATTTTTTTTTATTAAGATGGGTAAGATTTATAACAGTTTTTAAGTACTTGAAATGGAATTATGAAAATAATTTTGTTTAATTATCTCTTTCTCCATACTGGGATTGAAAGAGAAGTAGGGGGCTTCTTTTGCAACAAATGGAAGAATGCATTTAGCCAGAGATAATTTTGCTCAAATTATGATTAAACATTTTAACAGTTGACTGAGCGCTGTTAGGAGTCCTTCATTAATAAACAAAGTAAAAGATCAATTTAAGTCTTCATGTGAACGTACATTTTCTCTTCATGATTCTTTGATGATCTTGTAAGACTTTAACATTTTTCCAGAGTTAAAAGCATTAAGAGGAGTTATATTTGTTGGAAGATTTCCTCCACAAAATACATTTTTTTTCTTTTATCCTTTAAGACAAAACTCAGCACATGCTGCCTGCTTTGATGTCTAAACAAGCTATGATCATTCATATTAAAAAGAAATGTGAGAGTCCAAGAAAAGGTCATTTAATTTTTATTTTCTTTTCCTCTTTTTCTGTGGTCACAGAGAAATGCAACATTTGTTTGAGAAGCTGCTGTGAAGTTGTGTGGCTGCTGCATTTCCTGGGAGCACACCCCACCTCCTGCCAGCGACTCTGAGGGGAGACAGCCTTGACTTGTGGCACTTTTCAGGTTTGTTTCTTAAACTCTGGCCAGCTTTTCAACTGACTCCAGGGGTGGAGTATCTTGAAATTCATCTTTAGGTTGCAGAAATTACATGGAGTACCCTGGCTCACATATTTCTAAATTCAGAGGTTGAAAATTACTGTCCGCCTAGGGTGTTTACCTGAAATTAATCAGCCCACATTTGGGACAGGCTGAGTTGCACATTGTGAACGTGTTGTTCTATCCCTGGAGCAATCAATCACAGAGCCAAGTAATAGCTAAGAAGGAAAGAAAAGAAGACAGTAATTAAATGTCTGGAAATTAGAACATTACACAAAACCTCAGAGATATAATGGTTATGAAGACAAGTTATAGAGATACAAGCTTCTAATTCTGGCTGTGCAACTTACTTCCCACTTTATATACTCATGAGCAAGTTAATTCAATCTCCGTAATCTCAGTTACTTCATCTATAAACATGGAATAATAAAAATAACCACCTCATAGGCTTGTTATGAGAACTGAATCAGGCAGTGGATACAAAATGGCAGTTAACATGGTAAGCATTTGTATTTTATCTGAGTCTGATGGCATTCAGGAATAAAGGTCAAAGAATACCGTGATTGACAAAAATCTGTAGTTAAATTACTTGTCATGGAAAAGTGCTTCTTCCTGGTAGCCTGAATATTTCTTGTTGCTCAACCACACTTCATTTACTTCCAGAGAGCTCTTATCCTACACTTGCTGCTTTGAAGTGCACCTATGGCTCCTGTTGGCAAGTTCTTGAGAATGCAGGGCTTTGGTCCAGCCTTGTCAAATCAAGAGGACAATCTCCTGTCCCCAGTAATACTGAACACTCAGGGGTTTCTAGATGTTTAGTTACCACTTACTCCTGGCTTCATCTTCTGTAAAGTAAATGTGTACTTGGCATAGATTTTATAACCACCTTGAAGGAGAAAAGGAACCAACCCTGCAATTATGGATGTTGTAGAGAATTTAATCTGATGCTCACTTCTTAGCAATTCCCATGCATTGTGTGAATATTTTTCAGCTCTTGTAATAGAATTCAAGTTCTTTCTCTTTTAAATAATGATTTATCCCAAAGGATTTTTTAATTAATGACAAAACGACACAAATTTATCGGACGTTTAAGATGGTATTTATACTCTTTCATTTATTTGAAGAGTCATAATTTATGTACCTTCTGCAGAAATATTAATAATTACCAACAGTTGTTGGACACTTCCTATGTGCCAGACTCTTTCCTAAGCCCTTGTACATGTAGGCTTATAGAAGTATTAGGGGAAAGAAGAAGAGTAACACCTTTTGATATTTCATATAGCAAAAGCTCAGTGATTTATTTATTTATTTATTTATTTATTTATTTTGGTGGAGAGATCAAGACTTGTGATCTTACCTCTGGTGAGATAAGAGCATTCTTGGTCTAAATGTTGATTTGCTTTGAAAATGAGGCACTAGCTTATTACATTAGTTAATTATTTTTATAAGTGTCTGGGTCCTTAGTGATTCATTTAAATTTAAAAAAGTCTGTTATATAGTTGAGAGACTGGCAGAGAGAGGCAGAGCGGACCTATTCATTGGTTTACTCCCTAAATTCCTATAACAACCAAGATGGCTAGGGCTAAAGACAGGATGCAAGAATGCAATTCAGGCCTCCAACTTAGGTTGGAAAAATTCTATTTAACATGAGCTATCACTGTTGCTTCTAAGGGTCTGCAAAGGCAGGAAGCTGGAGGCAGGAGCCAGAGCCAGGAACCAAAGGCAGACCCTTCCATGTGGAACTCAGGCTTCTTAACTGCTAGGTTAAATGCCTGCTATCTTTAGTGGCTAATTTAAATCTTATCCAAGTTTCTTTTTTCTTCCACATCTGGCCTCCTAGTGAGGATTCAGATCATATAAGCTAACATGATTATGCATTTAATTAATGTATATTTTGAACAGTTATGTCATTAAGTAACTATTTTTTTCAAAGATAATTGTAAATTGACTTTAGGATTGTCTGAGGTTTCCTTTAAGAGGGAGAACAATTGGCTAGAGTTCTGAAATGAAGGGAAAAATAAGGAAAAAAATTACAGAATAATTTCTTAAATTTTATTTTTAATTTAATTTTGGTAGGTAATATAAACAAAATATAGAGTCCGAAAGACAATATAGACAGTTGTAATCACTAATCTCATTTTAAAATTCTATTATTCTGTCCTTTTAAGAATATTTCCTTAAATATCTGCATTCCATCTCTTATCACCTTTATGCACTCAATGAGTGATTTCTCCTTGTATCTGAGCTGCTACTTCTACAAAATGGAGTTGACTTTAAGATGATTTTAGCCAGAATCCAGTCTGATGGGAGCACTGCACTGAAACCTGCTTGTATGGGAAACTACATACTGCCATTTTAAGATTTTTTTTTCTCTTTCTTTTTTAGAAAATTTATTTTGCTTTGAACTGAGACATAAGGAATTGTACATTTTTTTCTGGAGTAGCATGCAATATTTCTAAACATGTATATGTTGCATAATAACCAAAGACAGTAAACATTTCTATCTCCTTACTCCTTAAACATTTATGATTTCTTTATGGTAAAATCATTCAAAATCCTTTCTTATAGGTTTGTTTAAAGACAAATATATAATGCATTATTATTTTGTCCTACTTCTGTGAAAGACAACTCTGGAACTTTGTACTCCTGTCTAACTATAATTTAGGAATTTAGGTAGACACAATAAATTCTTCTTTTCAGGGATCCTATGAAGCATGTTCCTATACTAGAAAGGTATCTTTTTCTCAATAGGGTTCACATTCCATGCTTCACTTGTCTGTAGTGACATGAACAGGCAACCAGTAGATTGTTATGTTCTATGTCTCATGTTAGCACAGCCTTTGAAAAAAATATCTTGAGTGACTTTAGTATGTCTAAAATAAGTGGATATTTAATCTTACTTGTTTTATATCCTCAAACATCTGATAAGGATTTTAAATGACAGTATGCCAGAAATACATAGATTTATATTAAGTACCTTGGTACAGTGATAAGAAAACAGGACAATGGTTAAATTCATAAGGTATATATAGAAAAAAAAACGTGAAAAAGAATTGTTCAAACAAGTAAGTGATACTAAAATGGTGGTATTACTTTTATTATATGGTTTGAAAGCAAAAACCACTGTAATTGGTAAATTGAAACAGTTAACTCTAAAATAGGCCTTAATTATTCCTTATGTAAGAAAAATAGTGAAAACATGTTACAAGTTATTTCAAGTTTCTACTGAGTCTAAATTATTTCAAAGTGTGGATTTTCTTGGTTCACATCAGTGGGATTATGGTAATTTAAATTTGGTTTTAATATGAAATAACATATGACAGGAAAAAGAAAATCAGATTTTTTTTCATGTTAGAGGCCATTATATATATATAAACCCCTTACTTTCTGCTTGCATTTGCATGGGCATTTAGAAATGATATAAATCATGAAAATTTGACCTTAGTCATTTGTTATATTTCCAAATTTCCACAAGATGGCAGAATTTCAGAGCATTTTAAAATATTTGCCCAGATAGGTAGCTAGAATTGTTTTAAATTTTGTAACTAGGTTAAGCACAAATCCTGTTTTCTGATCACTGATGCACGTAATATGCACACAGAGCAGGGTCTGGTTCTTCCTTTTGTTATTTTCAGATTCTACTAAATTGGGGTAATGAAACAGCGGATTGCACAGAGTTTACAACACTCCTCGGGTAGACAACCACTCTCTTGTTTTATAACTCTAATTTGAGGTCATTCATAATCACCTAGGAACATACTGCCACATCTGTGTATTTCATTTGTTTTATTCATGAGGGTCAGAGATGAGCTGGGATGCAGACTTTAACAGATGGATCTCCACGTCCTGATATTTCTGAGGTTCTGGCCACATGGCAGTATGGTTCTTAAAGCAGTGAGGAGCAGTCAATCCTGTCCATCACCAGGCTTGTGCCTATAAATATTTAAATGATCATGTTTTACTCATTAAGGGTTTGATATGCTCTAGGTGACACAAGCTTACTGTTAAGTTTTAGACTCCTCAGGCAAGCAAACTCTACCTTTCTTTCCCTTTTCTTCCTTTTCCTTCTCTCCTTTCTTATTTCCCTCCCTCTCTTCTTTTATTTTCCCTCTTCTTTTTCTTTGTTTTCTTCTTTGTGATGCCAGTAATAATAGAGTTGCTATTAGTGACTCTCTTAAAGACAGATCTCTGAACAGCCATTAATGCTTCTTAGTTTCTTGGGGACTCCTATTATAAAATCTTATAGGCTAGTTAGTTTATAAACAACAGAAATTTATTGATCACAGCTGGGGAGCCTGGGGTTTGTCCAAGACTAAGACACAAGCAGCTCATTCTACACTTTGTGGATGGTGCTTTCTAGCTGTGTTCTTATGAGACAGAAGGGACAACGAAGTTCAAGGACACTAATCCTATTCAGGGGACTCTATCCTCATGAACCAATTACCACACATATGCTCCACCTCCTGACAGCACCCTTGGCATTAGTTTTCAAGCTATGAATTTTGGGATGTCACGGCCTCCATAGCCTGAGAAAGGAGAGGGTTCCTGGACCCAAACTGAAGGTACACTAACAGCCCTGACAGAGATTTGAAGTTAGTACCCAATTCAAACCTTGCTTGAATTTGTATTTATCTTACCCTGCCTTCATAGAAGTTTTCCATTTTCTGTAATGTCTCTCCTTTCTTTATCTATGGATTGGATCATCTAGGGATAAACAACTCTTCTCGGATGTTTCATTTAAAAATTAAAGTGTAGTTAGAGATCTTGAGTTTCTTCATTTGGTAAGTAGAGTATGTGTGAGTTAGCAAACCATTTTATCTGCGTGAGAATCCTAATGTTAAGGTTACAGCTCTGTACCTGAATCCACCTGAATCTCATCTAGTGCTAATGGGAAGGCGTTTATGTTGCAAGATGCCACAACTGATTATGAAGAAGAAATGACAAGTACTGACAGCAAGAATCTCTCAGAGTAAGAACTTGTTATCTCATAATGTTGCAGCTGTTAATTGTGATATCTGAATTCAGGAAATGATTATATTTGGTGGTTAGGTAGATGCTTGTATTTTTAACAGAAGCACAATATTTCTGAAGATTTTGGGAACCCAAAGTTTTAACCCCCCAGTGACTACATAAAGGACATAGTCATTAAAACGGTGGCACTACAGAAGCAATAATATGTAGAAATTTTTTCAAAAGCATTTTATTTATTTATTTATTTGAAAGGCAGCTTTAGAGAGACAGAGATCGTCCGTCTGCTTATTTACTCACCCAAATGGCAGCAACAGTTGAGGCTGGGCCAGGGCAAAGCGAAGCCTGGAATCCACTCAGCTCTCCCATGTGGATGCCAGGGTCCCAGGTATGTGGACCATCTTCCATTGCTTTCCCCAGGAAAGTTAACAGGAATCTGGATTAGAAATGGGTAAGCTGGGGCTCAAATAGGTGCTGATATTGGATGCTGGCATCTCAGGCTGTGGCTCAATCTGCTGCACACAATGCTGGCCCCAAGTGATTCTGAAAATTGCTTTATTCGTAGTGGATAAAGCTTCTGCCTGCGGTGCCAGCATCCAATATGAGCACCAGTTGGAGCCCTTGCTGCTCCACTTCTGAACCAGCTCCCTGCTATTGGTCTGGGAAAAGCAGCAGAGGATAGTTCAAATGCTTGGACCCCTGCCACCTGTGTGGGAGACCTGGAAAATTGCCTTATTGTCTATTCATAATGCTGGAGACAACTTTAAGAAAGAATACAAAATTCTTCTGTATTCCACTGCTTCATCTGTGGTGTGCAGACTGAATGGCAAATCTTCTATTCCATTTCATAAAGCACTAGGAAAAATCCAAGGTGATTCTGCTTATAAAGAACTATCAGTGTAAAATGAATATCTACTGGGATAAAAATTATTTCTGACTCTAGAAAATTTCTGTCAGTTTCCATTCCAAGTACTTAGAAAATAGCTAGCTATGTACAAATTAACCATACTTAAAGTTTAGAAACCATTTTTATATCTTACTCCAATAGTTAAATATGCACGCAAAAATTCAGAAGTGGAGAACTGAGTCCATTCTATCTAGATTAAATTCAAGGGGTCTGTTACTGAATATGAAGTCAATTATAGACTCATTGAGAGGGCTGAAGAAATAGACTCCAAAGCCATACCACATGGATGGACTACAAGGTTACCACTGCTTATGCCTCAATCAGGTAGTTCCCTGTTGAGAGGGAAGCTACTACTATAGTCTGGCTCCGGAACAAGGTTGTCTTTGCACAGAAGCACATGGAGGTGTCATCCCTGCCTTTTCTCCAGTTTCCCTCATTTTGGAATTCAAGTCTGTTATCAGTATATCAACTGAAAACCAACAAACCAACAAACAAATCTAAATCTTGATTAAAACACTAGCTGCAAGGACATTAGGCATATTTACCACAAAGAAATAATGCAAAAAAATAACTAAAATTTTAGAAGTAATTTTATCTGGATAACACATTAACTGAATACTTGACATGCTGAATTATTTTCTGTCCCAAGTATTAACTCAAAATAATTTTGGAAGCTTTCTTACACCTGCCTTCTCCTAGGTTTACCCTCATATAAAATATGACGTGTTAGAATGCTATGTGTAGTTCTGGTCCCAAGTCACACAAAATAAAAGGCAAATAATCATATAAAGAAAAATATACCAAAAAGAATGAAGAAATTGGGGGGCAGTTTCAGGTAAGATCAGAAAAAGAAAGCAGAGAGAACTTAGAGCAACTATAAACTTGAAGGAATACATGGGAAGAAAAGACAAAACTAGGAGATGGCTTGGATTTTGAATAGGTGATTTAAAGGTAGGTATATGCAGGTGCTACTGAGATAACCAATGTGTTGTTTTTCATCCTTTGCATGTATGCAGCATTGCCTAGACCCTGTGGGGACTTAGTGAATTTGAGTACCTTGAGGAGCACATACTTTGTATGTACCCAGATATTTCTTTAACATTAATAAGTTAATTAAAATATAAAATGCAAATCATTTTAAGACATTAAATTCATTCTTGAAAGACAGATTATCAAAACAATCAAAGGCTGAATATTTCTAAGCATGTAGACTAAATTGTAGAAAGGAAATGTAGCATAATAGAAAAGCTTTGTGTTTAAGGAGAAATTTTAATCCAATTTTGTCGTTTGCTAGTTGTGTGATCTTAAGCAAATAATCTCTTGTAGTTTCAAATTCTTTCTCTGTAAACTGGAGATTAGAAATAGTAGAAAAATGTCTAGCTTCATGCTCTAATGCATAGCAGACAGAGGAAACTGGTTATTTTTATGGCTACTTTGTTTGAGACAGCATGTCAATAGAATAGCAATTTTCATTTCTTTGTATATATGTGTAATCCCTTGTGGCAGTCTTCATATCCTTATGTATGTGGTCCACGAAGAGCCATACATTTTTCATATTATATTAATTTTATGCTCTGAATCTTTGTGTTCCCCCAAATTCACTGGTTGAAATGTAAGCACCAATGTGATGTTATCAGAAGATGAGGCCTTTGGGGAACAATATGTTATGGGGGTGACATGAGGGGGATTAATATCCTTGTCAAGGAGGCCCGAGGAAGCTGCCTGTTTCTACCATGCGCAGTCATAGTGGTAAGCAGGTGGTATCTAGGAGGCGGAAAGTGGGCTCTCACTACACACGGAGCCTTTCAGTGCCTAGATCAAACGTGGCCTCCAGAACTGTAAGAAATACATTTTTGCTCTGTATAAGATGACCGGTCCACAAACTCAACCAGTGGCTTAACTGATTGTAGCAGCTGCATGACAGATTGTTGTGACGTCTCTTGTTCCCATTGTAACCCATACACTACACAACCGTTTAACCATGATAATCCCCTTTCACATGACCACACTGGGTTAACATTGAGTTTATAATTGTTAAAAATGACGGTTCTATTTCCCCAAAATCTCTTTCGGTGGAGGAGGGAAGAGGAAGGAAAAATTTGGGGAGAGAAAAAAAAGCGGATGGGAAAAGTACATAGGGAAGTTGGTATTCAGGTAACAATCCAGGTAGATAGTAGGTGGATAGATTAATAGGTATTTAGATATATAGATAGAATATATAAGGATTGAAGGTGGAAAGGCAAGGGAGGAGTGGGGTGAAAATGGGTTGTGTTAGTGTGTTTTGCACTACTGTAATGAAATATCTGAGGCTGGGTAACTTAATGAAGAAAACAGATTTATTTAGCTCACAATTCTGGAGTTCAAGGACCCAAATTTGGCGATGGCCTTCTTGCTGGCAGAGATTTGGGTGAGTAAGGGTACAACATGGCAAGAGACAGGAAACCTGCTTGTGTGTCTCGTCTTGTCTCTACCTCTCGTTCAACCTCTTTTTTTTTTTTTTTTAAGATTTATTTATTTGTTTGAAAGGCAAAGTTAGAGAGAAGGAGAGGCAGAGGCAGAGGAAGAGAGAGAGGTCTTCCATCCACTGGTTCACTCCTCAAATTGCTACAATGGCCAGAGCTGGGCTGATCCGAAGCCGGGAGCCAGGAGCTTCTTCCGGGTTTCCCACATGAAGGCAGAGGCCCAAGGACTTGGGCCATCTTCTACTGCTTTCCCAGGCCATAGCAGAGAGCTGGATCAGAAGTGGAGCAGCCAGGTCTTGAACCGGTGCCCATATGAGCTGCCGGCAGTGCAGGCAGCGGCTTTACTCTATACACCACACCACTGGCCACCTCATCCTGTTCTTATAAAGCCACCAGTGTTCAATCATAGGTGCTGCACTCTGATGAATTTATCGAATCTTAATCTCCTCCTAAAGGTACCACCTATAAACTTTGAGGGGATCTGTGATTCTAATCACTTGGGTTTGTGTCTTGTGACCATGAAAAGCCCAGACATGAAAGACAATGTAGAGCTGAGGTAGTTTACTAAAAACAACAACAACAACAAAAAACTGCCAGCAGTGTGAAGAGGGATCCCTGAAGAAGGGAGCTGTTGAAGGCTGATTGTCTGGGGTTTTGTTTAGGCTATACAAGGGGAAGTTCTCATGATTGGACTGGGAGAGGCATTGAGAGGTATTGGTTTTATTTGGTTCTATCTGTGGGCTCTTTTATCAAATGTCCACTGTGCCTTCAGCTGGGCTGAAGTCAAAAAATAGGAACACATTCTGGGTCTCCCATATGAACAGCAGGAACCCAATACCTTGAGCACCACTGTTGCCTCCCAGGGTTTGCATAAGCAGGAAGCTGAAGTAATTCTCCAATCACAGTTGTCCTTCCCGGAAGCTGGTTGCTTCTCTCAGGTGCTCAGAGACTCATCTTCAGGTGGCAAGGAAAGGCCCCTCTGGTCCCTCTCTACATAGTTGGGAGTCTATCAGTAACACCAGGTTGAATTTCCCTCTCTTAACACCTCACTATAGGGATTAAATTTCAGTCCATGAACCCTGGAGGGGCACATTCAAACCACATCCAAGGCACAGCATTCGGGTTGGATGGTACAGCGCGCATATGAAGATGGGAAGCCTCAGGTTCTGTGCTTTTTACCTGAGAGTCTCTCTTTTTTTTTCTTTTTAAATAGAATATTCTTCAGATATATTTTTATTTATTTGAAACGCAGTGCTACAGAGAGGAGAGACAGAGATAGAGGTCTTCCATCCACTGTTTCACTCCCCAAATGGCCACAACTGGGACTGGGCCAGGCCGAAGCCAGGGGCCAGGAGCTTCTTCCAGGTCTCCCTTGTGGGTGCAGGGGCCCAAGCACTTAAGCCATCCTTTACTGCCTTCCCAGGTCATAGCAGAGGCTGGGTCAGAAGAGGAGCAGCCAGGACTAGAACCAGCACCCATATGGGATGCCAGTGCCACAGGCAGAGCCTTAGCCTACTACGCCACAGTGCCGGCCCTCTGAATTTTGATATAAGCTGTTTGGTTCATGTGATCTAATGTTCTATGCTTCTCAGTGAAGATGGACAACACTGTGAAGGCACAATTATACATGTTATGTCTTTATAATGAATCTAAGATTTGAGGAAGCACTTTCCTAGGATCCCCTTACCTTCCTCTCACCAACACTGGGTATAACTGATCTTTAAATATTTCTCAATCATGCAGCTAAAAAATTAACATTTCTTATATGTTTTATTTTCCACTTCCTTGTACATATTTGAAAACAGTTTTTTATTATTTTTGGCCATTTACAGTAGGCAATATTATACCGTGGTTAATTATGACATTCTTTCAGAAAAAAATGTTATCAATTCCTCTGTAGCAAACCACAGTGACTGTTTTGCTAAGCAAGTTTCTTTCTGTGTATTATTATTTTACATATGATGCTTAAGAAGAGTTTTGAAAACATTTTATTGGATAATTACCTTATAGCTTATATACAATAAAAAGGATTAAGAATCTGTCCTTGTATAAAATTGGTCTAATTTTAGATTTTCTGTTGTATTGTTTTGTTAGTAGGAGTTCCTTGACAGAAAACTCTATGGTGTGTTATGTTACTAGTGATATGACCATTTTTACTTTGACATATCTGTATTTCCCAGCATAAGTTCAACTTGTTCTAACTCTAATTTTCAGGGTTTCCTGATTTAGAGTCCAGCTTGTTTTAAAATGACTGTGTTAATGACACAACTTTCTATGAATAATGTCAATGACATAGATAATTGCCCACTTTAGTTTTATTCTCTCTGAAATTATTGTATTTTAATAAACTCACAGGGGCCAGCGTTGTGGCATAGTGGGTACGCCGACAGATGATAGGGGCACCAGTTCATGTTCCGCCTGCTCTATTTCTGATCCAGCTCCCTGCTAATGTCCTAGGAAAGCAATGGAGGATGGCACGAGTGCTTGGGCCCCTGCCACCCACGTGGGAGACCTGAAAAGAACTCCTGGCTCCTGGTTTCAGCCCTGCCCAACCCTAGATGTTGCGACGATTTGAGGAGTGAGCCAGCAGATGGAAGATATCTCTCTCTCTCTCTCTCTCTCTCAGACTGCCTTTCAAATAAATAAGCAAATCTTAAAAAAAAAAAAAAGAACTGACAGTGCATCTGTGGCAGTAACTATAGATATTTTTATCATCCTTCCTTATAGAGCTTCTCTCATAAAATTTGAGATGACCATTTTTCCATATAATGTTGAAGAGAGTGAGGATAGAACTCAGGCCCTTTATCAGTATTTCTCTTTTAATTTCAAATTTTTGATTTTCATTTAAATCCATTTTTCTTCACTGATGAGTACTGCATGGCTTGTCTATTAATGTGTAACTGATACACAAAATATTTCTTCCTTGGTGGAGAGAACAAGATAATTTGGCAAACATTCAATGCCAAATCTGCTCTTATCAGGTTTACTTTATTAGCTTTAGTGTCTGCATATGCACAGCACACCTTATTCCTCATACAAGTGAAATTGTTTTCTAGGAGAGGAAAACATTTTCTGTCCTTGAGCAACCTTCAAAGTGAATGAAAATTGCTGTGATGCAAACTCTGGGAAGTAATTTGTAAACCTTTGGGCCACTACCATTGCTATTTCACCTTGTAGTGTCTTTCTTATTTCATCCCTTTTTTTTTTTAAACAAAAAACCTGCCTTGTTATGTCAGAAGAATTATTTTGTTTGCTGTAGTACACACTGGGATATGATCAGGAGAAAGTATTAAAATACCAAGACAATGTAACCCAGCAAGCAAGGACAGTGCTGAAATTTAACGAAAATTCCGTAGAAATGAGATTTCATTGACTAAGCTTTTCCTTCCCACCCCTTCCTTCATTCATTTCTGTTGCAATTCCCTTTCAGCTTTGTGCTTTTACAGTTTAAGGAACCACCAGCCAAAAAAACTTTTATTCCACAGCATCATTTACATCTTCTTGAGAACCACCTGTGACGTAAGGTCAAGGTTCTGTGTCTATTACAGAATGTTGAGTAAATGTTTAATGAATTGAACTGAGTGAAAAAAAATCCCTAAAGGTTCTGGAGCATAGACTATTTAGCCCTGAAGTTTTAGTAAATTTCCCAATGCAATGCGGTATGCAAATTTTTTTTTTACTTCAGTGTGGAGTTTTTTTATTTTATTTTATTGGAAAAGTAAGGAGGTAAATTGCCAATACATTGATTGAAAGCAAATATTTTACTTTACAAAATATTCTAAGATAAAAAGCAAAGTAGAATATTTTGAGAAATAAAAATATTAAAAAATAGAGAATTATCTTTTACAATGTAAGTAGGAAGTAATAAGTAGTTCGTTATTCCTATGGTCTAAATGTGCCCCACCCCATTCCCACCCAAATTATAATGTTCATATCCTAATGTTGATGGTGATGCTATTAGGAAGTGGTACTTTGGGAGCTGATATGTTTGTGGAGGTAGAGCCCCTTGTTAGGGTTTTCCAGAAAAAAGCAGGCCAATAAATATAAGTTACTTGAGAGTGGATTTATTATGGAAAATGGCTCACGTGATTATTGGAGCTGAAAAGTTCCATGATGTGCCACATGCAAGCTGAAGGACCAGGAAAGCTGGTGACATAATTCATCCAAAGAAGAAGACCTTGAAACTGGTGCACGCACTATTGTAATTCCAGGAGTCCGAGGGCCTGAGAACATGTGAGGCTTTCATATCTAAGGGCAGAAGATGAAGGTCCCAGCACCAGAAGAGACAGTCAATTTTCCCTTTCCCTGCTTTTTTGTTCCATTTGGCCCTGCAACAGATTGCATGTCTGCTCACATTGGTACTCAATCTACTGGTTCAAATGCTAATCTCCTCCAGAAACACCCTCTTAGATACATCCATAAATAATATTATATATCAGGTATCTGGATATCTGTTAGATCAATTAAGTTGGTAATTAAAAGTAACTGCTACAGCACTCATGTATGTCATTAGTGCCCTTATAAATGAGGCTTATTAATGGGCAGATGTTGTGGCGCAAAAGGTTAAGCCATTGCGTGGCATGCCTGCATCCCATATTGGAGCTTCTGGTTTGAGTCCCTGATACTGTGCAGTTCGGAACCTGCTTCCTGCTCATGCATTCCAGGAGGCAGCAGATGATGGCTCAAGTGCTTGAATCCCTGCTGTCCACAGGGGGAGACCCTGATGGAATTCTGTGTTCCTGGATCACACTGGCCCAGTCCTGGCTATGGCTGGCATTTGGGGAGTGAACCAATGGGTGAAAGATCTCTCTCACTGTCTCTGTGTGTGACACTCTGCTTGAAAACAAACAAAAAAAGGGCCCAAAAGAACTCCCTTGTCCCTTCTACTATGTGTGGACACAGTGAGGAGACAACTATAAGAAAGGAAATGAACCTCCACAAGATGCTGAATTTGTTGGTGTCTAGATCTCAGACTTTCAAGCCTCCAGAACTGTAAAAAATAAGTTTCCATTGCTTATAAGTCACGCAGTCTGTGGCATTTTGGTATAGCAGTATGAACAAACTAAAACTGCTACTAAAGCACAAACTCAAATCTCCAATTATTTCACATTGTTAAAACAACAAAAGGGAGCACAAATATTGCCAGATCTTGACCAATGGGTAAGAATTGAAGTTAGGAACTAGAGGGAATAAACTCTAACAGTATCTATTAGAAAAATCTTGGATGAGACTAGTGAGATAAGCCATAGATAGGGTACAGTGTGGAGAGTGAATGGCACAGCTGGCTGGCAGTAGTTGAGCAGGAATGCAAGCCTGAATGAGACAAGCAGAACTGAAGAAGTAGAGCATGCCCACTGAAACAGGCTGAAACTTGCCCATGAGTGTGACAGCCACCAGCTGCCACAGCCTTGTCTTTAATCCTGAATGCTAAGGTCCTGTGGTGACAAATTGATGGAATCTCTAATGAGAAGAATCCTGTTGCATCTCATGAATGAAAATCAAGTTATACCCTAATGCCTGCCTGAGTTACAAAGTTTTCACAAGAAATTTAGTAGCTCCAGAATTTGCAGTTTTCTTAGGGTCTCCGTCCTCCTTCTGATGCTCCTGGCTATATTCCTATGTTGGAAAAGGATACAGTGAAATTAAACATAGTGGGGAAATTTTGAACCCTCAATTCTTCCTCCTTGGATATTCCAACAGGTTAAGGCTGTACTCCTTGGTATCTGTCTGTTTACTCTCCTTATCCATCCCACCACCCAGATCTGGTTTTGCTTTCTCTGTCCAGTTATGTACCATGGAAGAATGAGCCTTGTGAAGTGCTTCTTTTTCTGGGTTTCCTTGTTGGCTGCTTGTGGTTGGATTTCACGAGAGAGACAATGGCAGGAGATGAGAGCAAGATAAGAGAGGCTGCAGTATTTCTTCCCTCCCTCTTCCTGGACCATTTCTGGCAAGTGCTGCATTCACCACCACAGTTCCTGGCAGTGCCTCCTCTACGTTCCTGCTCTCAAGGACCCGGGGAGTGCTTTTCTTCTGGTACCACAAGTCCTTGTAGTGGTGGTGGCTTTCCACTATTGCTGCCGCTTGGGTGCTTCTTCATCTGTTACTTCTTCCAGCTATCCCTGCACTACTCACCTTTATGGTGAATTCTTCCAAAAAAAAAAAAAACCTCTTTATTTGAATCACCTGGAAGGAATTGCATTTCCTTCTGGGGACTCTAACTGATGCAGTATCAAATCTCAAAGATCTTTTATTCCTTAGTTACTTATGACAAAAAACAGGAATTTTTCAGTGCTCTATTTTACCTTTGAAGTATGGTTCTTATACTCATTAGGTGAGTAGAAAAGGAAAAAAAGGGAAAAAGAATTGGGCAGATATTAGGCTTTCCTAAGCTATTTTGGCCTATTGTCATGTGTTCAGCCATAAATAGCTTGGGAGACAAAATTAGAATATTTTTGCTCCCCTAACATCACTAATATTTAATATTGGACCTTTTAATATAAATAGTAATTAGTAAACCAAGAGTATATAAGAGAGCAGAGTCATGCCATTAAATACTTCTCAAATCATAACACAGAGATGAGGGTATAAACACTTTTGTGATAATGCATGGATTTTTTTTTGCAAAGGAAGTATCTCTTTTTTTAAAAGAGACTTATTTCTTATTTATTCAAAAGTCTGACCTCCCTCTCCCCCAACATACACATAAATAGGGAGAAAGATTCAGAGAGAGCTTTCATCTACTGATTTACTTTCAAAATGGTCACAGCACCAGGGCTGGGCAGGCTAAAGCCAGGAACGAGGAACTCCATCTAGGTCTTCCAAGTAAGGATCAGGTATACGAGTACTTGTTTGTCATCTGCTGCCTTCCTAGGTACTAAAGCAGGGATCTGGATCAGAAGTGGAGTAGCCAAGACTTGGTGCTCCAATATGGGACGCCAGAGGTGCAGTTACATGGAGGCTTACCCTGTGCCACAGCACCTGGCATATGCCCATATAAAGCATCTAGGAAGCTTGAAGTCAGATCTGTTTATTTTTTTGTATGCTATTTTGCTTGGGATGATGCATGCTAAGTACTTTTGGAGAAAAATAATTAAATATAGCTTAAAACTCAAAATATAGACATGTGAATTTCTTGTGAATTAATTTTATCACCACCCACTTCAATGCCATTAAATGAATTCTGACCTTCCATTGGGACTAAGTGGATCAGAAAAAGAAATCATTGACACAATGTGTTTTCCTCAAAGTGATTATTATTGGTATTGAAGCTTGAGAAAACTAGAGAACATTTGTGGGATGACATGTGCATGCTGGCTATTGGCACTATATTCATTCACATATGATGGAAACATAGCCTGATTAACGTGAGGAAAGTGGACTTGCTGTTTCATGTAACTAATAAGTTTGGGGAACAGAGCTAACTTTTGGATAAGTGGATTCCATTAGGCCACATTCTCTCCCCATTTATCATCTTTTCTTTCTTTCTTTTGTGTTGGCTTTAATTTCTGGCTGTATCTTACTGAATGGTGATAGAGTTAGCTATAGGAGGGAAGTCATACTCATCTTCATAGCAAGAAGCTCTAATCCAAAGAACATGCCAGGGCCAGCGCTGTGGTGTAGTGGGTAAAGCTGCCGCCTACAGTGCCAGCATCCCATATGGGTGCTGGTTCTAGTCCCAGCTGCTCCACTTCTGATCCAGCTCTCTGCTGTGGCCTGGGAAAGCAGTAGAATGGCCCAAGTCCTTGGGCCCCTGCACCCATGTGGGAGACCCGGAAAAACTCCTGGCTCCTGGCTTCAGATTGGCGCAGCTCTGACCCTTGCAGCCAACTGAGGAGTGAACCAGCTATTGGAAGACCTCTCTCTCTGCCTCTCCTCTCTCAGTGTAACTCTGACTTTCAAATAAGTAAGTCTTTAAAAAAAAGAACATGCCTCTTTTCTATCACTTGCAGCTAACATTCCAACAAAAGTTACTATTAATTTGGCCAGGTCTTGTAACAGCCCTGAATATCCTTATGACCAAGTCTTAGAGTGCTCTGATTAATGTACCTTAGGTCATGTCATAACCCCTGTGAAAACTACATAGCTACAAAATGGGATTTCCATGAAAAAGATAGACTAGATGAACAGAAGCACAGTGAATGGACAACAAAAATGTTATCACAGTCTATTACCATTCATTACTTGATTGCTTAACGACAAACTTTCTTCTCATATGCATTATTTCAAATGTCACTGATTAACTATTGGAAATTTGAACAAGCCATAACCAAGTCATCTCCATAGTAAGGAGGCAAGTCATTGTCTCATCCAGGTATTTCTTTCACTTCGTAAGTATTCGCATCTATCAACTCCTTCCTTTCCACATTTTAATTCTACTTATAACGTTACATTCTCTGGTGTTTCTGTTTTAGTCAGGGCTGTTTTATAGAAAAGTGACAGAAAATCATTTCAGCCCAAAAGAAATCCAGGTGTATCCTATAAATGAAAAGTTTTATAGTTAGATATCATTTACAATGGATTCAGCAGTAAAAAATGATGCTATGAGGACTTTGCCTTTCCCTACCTGAGTGCTATTTTCCTGTTGGTTGAATTTTAGTACAAATTTACTACCACGATAGCAAAGCTGGCCACTGGCATTTCTATGCTTACCTCAAAGGCAAAGCCAGCAATTCCGATGATTAGGTTCAACTTCAGGTTCAGCAATATTTCTAAAGATGGATCTAATTTATCTGAGGGAAGTGCCCATTCTTGAACTAATCACCTCAGCTTGGAGAGTGTGTGCATGTGCAAATGTGCTCTCATTTGGGTGGAATGGAGCTGGATGGAGTGAGTACTCTGATTTGTTCCCTGGGTGTTGAGCTCCTCAGTGGTGGTGCTGACAGAGAGAGGTAGCCCTAACTGGGTTACACAGGATGGATTTCCCATGAAAAATAGAGCCTACTTCCAGTAGAAATAAGTTACATAGAAGGAAAAAAAATGATGACAAACACCATGACTATCATACTATACGTGATAGAGTGAAGGAAAAAATTAGTCATTGAATTCTTATAATATATCATGTATCTAGTTATTTCGCATTTATTAGGTAAATTTTCTTCGGATCACATAGTAGTGAGTGGTACTATAAGGACTTTTTGAATTTGTCTATCAAGCTGCGACACTGAAGTGCATTCCTTATAACATTAAGGAAGGTAGCTCTGGATTTCCTTTTTGGAAAAATTATCAGATTTAATTAAACTATGAGCAGCCTTAAGGCAGATGAACCAAAATTGGATGATACAGAATTAGAAAAGTGGAGTGCATGTATGAAATGAGCATGGAGCATAGTCTAATTGGAACTAACCAGAGAGACCTCAAAAGGGAGCAATGAAAAATATTATTAGTGGGCCAACCACAGTGGGCTCTTCATAGAATCCTTAAATTTTCAGCTGAGAAATTTTGCTATGTCCTGAAATATTAAAAATAATAACAATTTAAAAATTAAGACAGGGTATATTTGTGATAAAAGTGTTGAGAACATCTCACAGTATTATACAGAGTTTAGGAAGAGACTTTAGCTGTCAGACTGTTATCAGTTTCTTTATGCCTAGTGATAAGTCTATCAAATACAGACTACAGGTTTAGCAGAAGTGTTTGAAAAACCCGACTTGGATGAGCTAAAATACATCTCTCCTAGATGTTCAGATTCTATAGGTTTGAGGTAGGATGCGTGAAGGAAGCACTCAAGATGATTCTGATGCAGGTCATTCACAGACCACAGTTTGTTTCAGAGAAGGAATAGGCAAAAGTTTGATTAACTATGAAGAGCAATCAAGCTGGAAGGAGAAGGAGAGTCTGCATGCTGATGGTAATTGGAAGGTTGGGAAGGGAACCTGATTGTAGGGAGAGTTGATCAATTCTTTTTTTTTTTTTTTCCTTCAAGATTTATCTGTTTATTTGACAGGCAGGAGGGGTGGGGAGAGAGAAAAAGAGAGAGAGAGAGATTTTTCCATCTGCTGTGGCCACAACAGCCTGGTCTGGACCAGGCCAAACCTGGTACTGCTGATGGATCCACCATGTGGGTGATAGCAACCCTGGTATTCTGGCCATCTTCTGCTTTCCCAGGCACGTTAGCAGGGAGCTGGATTAGAAGTGGAGCACCCGGGTATTGGAACTGGTGCTCCAATATGAGGTGCTTGTGTTGCAAGTGGTGGCTTAATCAGCTGCACTATAAAGCTGGCCCACAAAGCCGGTTCTTCATGTTTATGTTTGAACTTGAGTTTGCGGATTTCAGTTGATATATCAAGCAGCTTATAAAAAGGATGATTGAAAATGCAAACTATTAGATGCCTGTCCTTAATCAGCAATATTGGAATTGCACTAGGCATTTACGGCTTTCCCTGGTTTGGGTGGAGTTTGAGGTATAATAGGAAGTAAATATAAGAAAAGATACACTGACACTGTTGAGCTTTTACAAACACCTGGCTGGATATTATTTTCCTTGCCTAGAAACTAGGAGTGTCAAAATTGATCCAACTGTATTTGAAAAATTCAGATGAGAGAAATTTTGCTAGAATGATATACCAATTCTAGTTTGTGTCACTCTGGCCAAGGTATTAATAATGTACTAATGTCAGAGATGGTAGGACGAATGGAGAGATTTGGATTAAAGTGTACAGTTTCAGTTAAATAACAGGATAAATACTTCTAGAGAGCTGTTGTACAGCATCATGATTATAGTTAATGTGTTGCATACTTCAAAATTATTAAAGTAATAGATGTTAGAAGCTCTCAATGTGGAAAAATGATAGGTATATTAAGCAATGGACATGTTAGTTACATTGATTTAATCCTTTCACAATGTGTATATACATCAAAATATGTTTTACATTGTAAGCCACCATTTTAACATATCAGTTATATGCTAATAAAACAGGTAATGATGGGGCCAGCATTGTGGTGTAGCAGGTAAAGTTGCTATCTGTGAGGCTGATGTCCTTATGGGTGCCAGCTTGAGTTCTGGCTGCTCCATTTCCTATCCAGCTCTCTGCTAATGGTCTGGGAAAAGCAGCAGAAGATGACCCAAGTGTTTGGGTTGCTGCCACCCACATGGGAGATCTGGAGGAAGCTCTTGGCTCCTGGGTCTGGCCTGGCCATTGAGGCCATCTAGGAGTGAACCACTGGATAGATCTCTGTCTCTGTCTCTCCCTCTTTGTAACTCTGACTTTCAAATAAATAAATCTTAGAAAAAGTCCATAATTAATGTTGCAAGTTTTTTAAAATATGAACATTTAGTTTTTTTTTTATTTAACAGATTTATAGACAGAGAGAGAGAGAGAGACAGAGACAGAGAGAAAAGTCTTCCTTCTGTTGGTTCACCCCCCAAAAGGCCGCCATGGCTGGCGCTGCACTGATCTGAAGCCAGGAGCCATATGCTTTTTCCTGGTCTTCCATGCAGGTGCAGGACCCAAGCACTTGGGCCATCCTCTACTGCCTTCCCGGGCCACAGCAGAGTGCTGGACTGGAAGAGGAGCAACCAGGAATAGAACCCGGCACCCATATGGGATGTCGGTGCTGCAGGCGGAGGATTAACCAAGTGAGCCACAGCACTGGCCCCAATGTTGCTAATTTTTAAACAGTTAAGGCAACAGCACCTCCTGGGATGAATTATTGTATCTTTAAAGCTATTCTTTCCATTGGTTTCAGTTCTCTTCTAACTTGCCTACATAGCTTGAGAAAGGTATACTATTGTGAGAAAATGCAGCACTGATATGTGTTCAGATCTGGACTGTCTCTTGCAGTGTCTGTGAATTTTGCAGGGCAACCAAGATATTTTTGTGATGTGATCGTTGCTTAACCTCTCATAGCTCCCTGCTATGATTTTGATTATTTTGATGGGGCGGGGCATGGCATTTCATAAGTTATCCAACATTTCTAAGCATCACTTACTAATGAAACTCTTCACCTAAAGCATTTTCTGTCCATGATATTATGAGTGGTTTTATGAAATATGAATTATTTAAATATAAGCTTAATCATAAAGGAAACATTTTTTTCTTTTTTCAATTCACCCTTCCTTTATTGGTGCTCACATAGCCAAGATACCTGCTTGACCTTGTGAGAATTACAGGTTCATTTTTTTTTCTTATCTATCCAGGTCAGTGTATATATTTGTACCAGAGTAATGGTTGATTTTTTAAAGATTTCATTTATTTATTTGAGAGGTAGAGTTACAGACAGTGAGAAGGAGAGAAATAGAGAAAGGTCTTCCATGAGCTGGTTCACTCCCCAAATGGCCACAATGGTTGGAGCTGGGCCAATCTGAAGCCAGGAGCCAGAGGCTTCTTCCATATCTCCCATGTGAGTGCAGGGGCCCAGGTGCTTGGGCCATCTTCTACTACTTTCTCAGGCCATAGCAGAGAGCTGGATGGGAAGAGGAGCAGCCAGGACTAAAACTGGCACCCATATGGGCTGCCAGTGCCACAGGCAGAGGATTAACCTACTGTACCACAGAGCTGGCCCCAGAATAATGGCTAATTAAATTAAAACCTATTCTCCCAGTGTTTATCACGCGGATATATCCAATACTAGCTCACTTTTCTCTTTCTCTCTCTCTTTTATTTTTACCATGAATTTATGTTATTCAAATTCTTTGGTATTCTTTCCCCTTAATTCTGCTACATCTTACTATATACAAATCCATAATGATATTTCTTTCATGAAGGTTAAAAAAACCACCAAAATATAAGTATAGAAGCTAGTAATTATTCATGGAAGTTTTTTTTCATTACCCTTTCCCTTTTTGTTAAGGAGTTCATTTTGTGCAACAAGATATATTATTTCAGTGCCAGCATCAAGACCAAAGGTGTGGGTCTGGTGCTGTGGCCCAGTGAGTTAAAGCCCTGGCCTACAGGGCTGGCATCCCATATCAGAGCTGGTTTGAGTCCTGGTTGCTCCACATCTGATCCAACTCCCTACTAATGCACCTGGAAAAGCAGAGGAGGATGACCCAAGTCCTTAGGGTCCCTGCACCCACATGGGAGACCTGGCTTTGGGTCGGCTCAGCTCCGGTGGTTTCAGTCATTGGGGAGTGAACCAGTGGATGGAAGACTTACTCTCTCTCTCTCTGTAACTCTTTCAAATAAATAAAATAAATCTTAAAAAAAAGACCAAAAGAGATGACAGGTTACTTGATTCCTTTCCTTCTCTGTTAACTCATTTGTTCATTTGTTTCTGCTTTCCACACCCCTACACTCTATTCTCTCTTCTGCTGTTTTCCTAGGCTATCCATAGTGTACATTAGATTATATTTTTGTATGCAGTACTTATACATGAACTGAAATGTCCTTTCCATAAAATCCTGGCTACTTAATTCATATAAATGCAGCTATTACTCTCAGTGGTTGGTCTCTTTCTGTCCATCTTTCAATTGAATAGGGGGAATGGGAATCTAAACTTTTATTAATATTTGCCTGAAAGAAAGCAGCGGTCATAGGTAATTTCTTCTGCTACTTTGTTATGATCTCTCAATAACTTTTGAGGCTGATTAGGAGAGTGACTACATTTGTAAGGAGGACCATAAAGGTACTTGTAATTATGATTGATAAATGATATTGCCCAACTGAATTATCTCAGGCAGTTTGTCTCCCTGTGGTGTTGTCTTCTGTTTATATCCTTAAACCAGAGTACATCTGGTCATGTCACTAATCTTTTTACTAAGCCATCAAAGAATGGACAAGCATAAACTTAAAATTAACACACCCACATGCACACACACAGCAGAAAAAGTATTATTAGTATTTGTATTATTAATTAATCTGCCAGAATCATGTTTGGAAAACTTGTTCCACTTCTCTGAGTTTTAGTTTTCCTTTCCTAAAATAGAAATGCTGGAACCCTTTCTCTAGCATTAGATGTTGTGAAGAATAAAGAAGCAATGAAATATTCTCTATAGTAGTGTGTGAATGAAGTATGTAAAAATTTCAATATTACTTTGGAGAAGTATTAGAAAAATTGTCATTAACCCACATACACTGATGGATCCTCGTGTGACCTAGATTTCTTTCCATGTGGTGTTTCCCTCATATGTGCTATTTACCTAAGATTTTTACTTTCAAGCATTTTAGTAAAGATTTTTTTTTTAATTTATTTAAAAAGCAGAGTGAGAGAGAGAGGACTACAGAGATCTACTATCTGTTGATCCACTCCACAAGTGGCAGCAACAACCAGATCTAGGCCAGGCCAAAGCCAGGAGCTAGGAATTCCATCCTGGTCTCCCACATATGTGGCAGGAGCCCAAGTATTGGCTATCCTTCACTTCTTTCCCAGGTGCATTAGCAGGAAGCTGAACTGAAAGTAGAATAGCCAGGACTCTAATCAACACCTTGATAAAGGATGCCTGCCTTGCAATGGGTGGTTTAACTCACTGTATCACAATGCTAGCCCACTTTGAGCATTTTGTTACTATAATTTCCTTAATAACTTTACCGAAGTACAATTTTCACACCTAAAATTCACTTATTATATGCACATAAAAGAGTGATTTTTAGTAAATCTGTGGAGTTCTGTAGCCATTATTTTTTAAAATTTTTTTGAAAGGCAGAGTTAGACAGTGAGAGAAAGAGAGAGCGAGAGAGAAAGGTCTTCCTTCTGTTGGTTCACCCCCTAAATGGCCGCTATGGCCAGTGCTGTGCCTATATGAAGCCAGGAACCAGGTGCTTCCTCCCGGGCTCCCTTGCAGGTGCAGGGACCCAAGCACTTGGGCCATCCTCCACTGCACTCCCGGGCCACAGCAGAGAGCTGGACTGGAAGAGGAGCAACCAGGACAGAATCTGGCGCCCCGACTGGAACTAGAACCCCGGGGTGCTGGCACTGCAGGCGGAGGATTTCTGTAGCTATTATTAATCTAGTTTTGATCACCCTCAAAATTGCTTTCTTGGAGATAGTGTCCAGTCCCAATGTTCTGCTTCCTGTATCTATAAATTTTCCTTTTATGGACATTTCATATAAATGGAAAAAGACATAGTCTTTATGCTTGGCTTTTCACATTTTTATAATGTTATTGCAGTGTATTCCTGCCTTTAGTGTATTAATAGTTCATCCCTTTGTATTGCTAAATAGTATTCCATTGTATTGATGTAATGAATTTGATTTACTTGTCATCAACTTGTGGACATTTGTATTGTTTCTGTTACCTATGGTCAAATGCTCCTATGAATATGTCTTTATGTAGACATGTTTTAATTTGTCTTGGAGAGACTCTGGAGGAATGGGCCATATTAGGGTGCATTTTTAACTTTTTAAAGTACTGTGATACTCTTTTCTAAAGGCTTCTGAAGGGCTGCATTTTCCTTGTATCCTTGTTTTTTTAATAGAAAACTTTTATTTAATAAATATAAATTTCGAAAGTACAACCTTTGGATTATAGTGATTCTTTCCCCCATAACCACCCTCCCACCTGCAAACCATCCCATCTCCTACTCCTTCTCCCAACCTATTTTTCATTAACATTCATTTCTAATTATCTTTATATAAAGAAGAAACACTTAGTATATACTAAGAAAAGATTTCAAAAGTTTGCACCCAAACAGACAGTATAAAGTGCTGTTTGAAGACCATTTTTAGCATTAATTCTCATAGTACAACACATTAAGAACAGAGGTCCTACATGGGGAGCAAGTGCACAGTAACTCCTGTTGTTGATTTAACAGTTGACACTCTTATTTATGATGTCAGTAATCACCTGAGGCTCTTGTCATGAGCTGCCAAGGCTATGGAAGCATCTTGAGTTCACAAACTCCAAAATCTTAATTAAACAAGGCCATAATCAAAGTGGAAGTTCTCTCCTCCTTTCAGAAAAGGTTTCTTCTTTCCACTGGGATCTCACCCACAGAGGTCTTTCATTTAGGTCATTTTTTTTTTTTTTTTTTGCCACAGTGTCTTGGCTTTCCATGCCTAAAATACTCTCATGGGCTCTTCAGCCAGATCTGAATGCCTTAAGGGCTGATTCTGAGGCCAGAGTGCTCTTAGGGTATTTGTCATTCTATGAGTCTGCTGTGGATCCTGCTTCCCATGATGGATCATTCTCTCCTTTTTAATTCTATTTGTTATTATTAGCGGACACTTGTCTTATTTATGTGATCCCTTTGATAATCCTATCTCTATGATCAGTTATGAACTTAAACTGATCACTTTAACTAGTAAGATGTCATTGGTAGCTGCCAACTTAATGGGATTTGGAATCCCATGGCAAGTTTTTAGTTTTACCCTTAGGGGTAAGTCTGATTGAGTGTGTGCCAAACTGTACATCTCCTCCCTCTTTTATTCCCACTCTTATTTTTAACAGGGATCAATTTTCAGTTGGATTTAAACACCCAAGGATAATTCTGTGTTAATTAAAAAATTCAACCAGTGGTATTAAGTAGAAAAGGAAAATGCTAGAAAGAATAAAATAGTAAGCTGTTCCTCGACAGCTGGGACAAGGGCTGATCAAATTACTGTTTCTCATAGTGTCAGTTTCACTTCTACAGGTTTCATTTTAGGTGCTCGGTTAGTTGTCACAGATCAGGGAGAACATATGATATTTTTCCCTTTGGGACTGCCTTATTTCACTCAACATGATGTTTTCCAGATTCCTCCATTTTGTTGCAAATGACCAGATTTGATTTTTTTTTACTGCTGTGTAGTATTCGATAGTGTACATATTCCATAATTTCTTTATCCAGTCTTCTGTTGGTAGGCATTTAGGTTGATTCCATGACTTAGCTATTGTGAATTGAGTTGCAATAAACACTGAGGTGCAGACAGCTCTTTTATTTGTCAATTTAGTTTCCCTTGGGTAAATTCCGATGAGTGGGATGACTGGATCCTGTGGTAGGGCTATATTCAGATTTCTTTGTATCCTTCTTAACACTTGATATTATCTGTTTGATGAAAGCTATTCTCATGGTTTTGAAGTGGTATCTTGTGATTTTAATTTACATTTCTCAATTGGCTAATAATGTTAAGCATATTTTAATACAATTATCAACCATTTGTGTATTTTTTTGGCTGAAATGTCCATTTTACCTTTTGATCTGTTTTGTATTTTCAGATTGTGTTGTTTTTCTTGTTTTTGTTTTGTAAAGTGATTTATATTCCCTGGTTACAGATCCTTAATTATTATGTGATTTTCATCAATGCATTCTTGATTTACCAAAATCTTATATATATAGGTAGTATTCTCAAACAATGTAAGAAGATAGAACATTTTTGTCCATTTACTTCTCTCCCAACACTTAATGATCTATTTTCATGTATTTTAATTCTCTTTGTCATTAACACCTGACAGTGCATTATTATGGATGATTCATGGTATAAACATTCATATATATAAATATAATATGTACTTTTTTGTTTCTTTTCATTCCATTATGCATCTTTGAATTTCCAACTGTGATTATTTTTCTGTCTGAAGAGAACCATTTAGTATTTTTATCTTCTACTTTCTGAAAACAAATATGTTGATATATATATATAACTTGCATACCATAAAATTCATTCATTTAAAATATTCAATTTAAAAATGACTTCTCACTCCTAGTTCTAGGAAACTACTAATCTAATTTGATTCTCTATGCATTTTCCTATTATTATATTTCTGTTGGTGTAAATCTATGCTGAATTCATTTTTGCCCAGAAAATGTTCTTATTTCATATTTATTCTAGATTCTATAAAATTCTGTGTTGCCAGTGACTTTTAGAAATTTAAAAATGTTTCATTATACTGAAATTTTCATTGTTTCTATTGATGTTATTAGTAAATCCTTTGTTTGCTATTGTTTTTAATGTGTCTTGTTTCCTGATTTCATTTAAGATATTTCTTTTTCTTGTGTTTTCAACATTTTTACCATGATGTACCTAGTTATATTTATTCCACTTAATTCTTACTGTGTAACAATTTATACTAAATTTGGTGGGATAAATCAACACCACTGTATGACAAAGAAATTACACTTGTTGGAGTAGGTGTGTGACACAGAAATTAACCTCACTTCTTGGGATACCTGCATCCCATATGAGACTGCCTCATTCAAATTCTGGCTACTCTATTTCTGATACAGCTTCCTGCTAATGCTTACCTTAAGAGGAAACAGATAATGGTTCAATTACTTGGGAGCCTGTCACCCACATGGAAGACATGGATTGTGTTGCTGTCTCCTGACTAGCCTGGCTCTCCATATTCTTAGTAAATCTTTTGTTTGCTTTTGTGGTCATTAGAACAGTCAACAAGAAGATAGAAGTGCTCTCTCTCTCTCTCTTGCTCTCTCTATATGTGTGTCTGTCTCTCTTTCTCTCTCCCTTTCAAGTAAAATGAAAATAAATAAATAAAAATTAAAAATAAAAGCAATTCATATTAAGTAGAACAGATAAAAAAACTACTAAGAGGGATAATGTATTAAGTTGTTCATTAACAGTCAGGGCTATGCTGATCAAGCCACCGTTTCCCATAGTGTCCACCTCATTCCAACAGGTTTCCCTCTTGGTGTTCAGTCAGTTGTCACCTATCAGGGAGAACATATGGTATTTGTCCCTTTGGGACTGGCTTATTTCACTCAGCATGATGTGTTCCAGATTCCTCCATTTTGTTGCAAATGACTGGATTTCGTTGTTTCTTACTGCGGTATAGTATTCTAAAGAGTACATATCCCATAATTTCTTTATCCAGTCTATCGTTGATGGGCATTTAGGTTGGTTCCAGGTCTTGGCTATTGTGAATTGTGCTGCGATAAACATTAGGGTGCAGACCGCTTTTTTGTTTGCCAATTTAAATTCCTTTGGGTAAATTCCAAGGAGTGGGGTGGCTGGGTCGAATGGTAGGGTTATCTTCAGGTTTCTGAGGAATCTCCAGACTGACTTCCATAGTGGCTTGACCAGTTTGCATTCCCACCAACAGTGGGTTAGTGTCCCTTTTTCCCCACATCCTAGCCAGCATTTGTTGTTGGTAGATTTCTGTATGTGAGCCATTCTAACCGGGGTGAGGTGAAACCTCATTGTGGTTTTGATTTGCATTTCCCTGATTGCTAGTGATCTTGAACATTTTTTCATGTGCCCTTTCAGGCTAATTTAAAAAAAAAAAAAGAAAATACACATAAAGGTGTCATGCTCCATTCCTGTTCTCTCATATCTTCTAGTTCTGTGAATGATAAAATTGTCTAAATACTGATGGAGTTTGTTATCACAAAAGGCTTCCATAGCTTTGGCAGCTCATGGCAAGAGCCTCGGGTGATCACTGACATAGTAAATCAGAGTGTTAATTGTTAAATCAACAACAGGAGTCACTGTGAACTTACTCCCCATGTAGGATCTCTGTCCTTAATGAGTTGTACTATGAGAATTAACTGCAAAACTTGTTCTCAAACAGTAATTTATACTGTGTGTGTGTGTGTGTGTGTGCAAACTGTTGAAATCTTTACTTAGTATAGAGGGGGTCTTCTGTATATAAAGTTAATTAAAAATGAATGTTAATGAAGAATGGGATGGGAGAGGGAGTAGGAGGTGGGATGAGAGTGAGGTGGGAGGGTTGGTATTAGGGGAAGAACTACTGTATTCCTAAAGTTGTACCTATGAAATTTGCATTCATTAAACAAAAGCTTAAAAATAAATAAAATTACTATTAACATTTATGTTGAAGTGTTGATGTGACATATGTTTCATTTCTCAACATTTCCTTATTTCCTGTCACCTTGCCAAACAACCTTATTAATTATACAAACTTTCTGGTTCATAGGGCTTTCTGTATTCATTGTTTTGTCTTCCAATAAAGATAGTTTTCCCTCTTCCTTTACCATCCATTTTTTAAGAAATTTGTTTAATTTATTTGAAATCAGGATTACAGAGAGTGAGACAAGGAGACACACACACACACAGAGAGAGAGAGAGAGAGAGATCTTCCATCCACTGTTTCACTCTCCAAATGACCCCAATGGCTAGAGCTTGAATGATCTAAAGCCAGAAACCAGGAGTTTCTTCCTGATCTCCTATGTGTGGCTGCAGAGGCTGAAGGACTTGGGCCATCTTCCTTTGCTTTCACAGGTGCATTGGCAAGGAGCTGGATGAGATGTGGATCACCCAGGATTCGAACAGGCACACATTCAGGATGCCAGCATTGCAGGTGACAGCTTTATGCACTACATCACAATGCTGGTCCCTACCACCCTTTTTTTTAGGACCTTTTTTTATATTTTTAAATCTCATTGGTCAGTACTTAAAAACACAAATAGGGATGATCTGAGTGGATATTCTTGATTTGCTCCAAATTTTAGGAGTAAATAGTTGCATATTTTACATTAGATATAATGTTAGCTATAGATTTTCTTGTAATACTCTTTATTGGAGTGAGGAAGTCTCAATTTTTTACTAGTATGCTATTGTTTTTATAATGAGTAGGTATTCCATTTTGTCATTGAACTTTTATGTATCTACTAGTGAATGTGTAATTCTCTTTTAGTGTGTTAGTAGAGGCAGTTATATTGATTGGAATATCAACTTAATCTTGCATTTTTTGGGATAAACCTCAGTTATTATGTATTACTATTGTTATATATTATCAGATTGGGTTTGTTGATATTTCATTAGGGAGTTTTGCATATATAATGGAATTCTGCTCAGTTTCTCCAACTGGCTGCAACAGTTCAGGCAGGGCTAGGCCAAATCCAGGAGCCTGGAGTTCATTTGGGTCTCCCATGTGAGTGACAGGGGCCCAAGCATTTGGACCATCTTCTGCTACATCCCCAGGTACATTAATAGGGAGCTGGATGGGAAGCAGAACATCCTAGACTAGCACCTGTGCTTGGATAAGGGATGTCGGTGCCAAACATGGAGGATTAAGCCAATGCACCTTAATGCTAGTCCCCAGTTTTGTCAGTTTTTTAACTTCTTCCAGCATATCCTTTGTATCCTGTTATTGTAAGCATGCAAGCCTAAGTTGTTTTTCTTGGATATCATGGCTTTCCCCAGGTTAAAAACCATGAATATCCGAAGCCAGGAGAGGAGCTTCTCCCAGGTCTCCCACATGGGTGCAGGCCCAAGTCCTTGGGCCATTCTCCACTGCCATCCCAGGCCATGGCAGAGAGCTGGATCGGAAGAGGAGCAGCTGGGACTAGAAGTGGTGCCCACATGGGATGCCAGCGCTTCAGGCCAGGGCGCTAACCTGCTGTGCCACAGTGCTGGCCCCGAGAATCACCTTTCAATATCATGTCCCAGTGACCTAGGGATTTTCCGCTAGATCCTTCTTCATTAGCCAAACTATAATCTGTCCAAGCCTCCTCCCTGTTGGAACATCAGTTCATGACTTTGAGACTTAACTGTCTGCTTGAGATCAGGAGCCATATCCTATTAAAATCATAGTACATAGGAAGAAATATGTTGGGGAGAGTATGCTACAAACCAACACAAATATTTTATTTTTATTTGCTATGCTTTTGTTGCTACAGATTTTCTGAATCAGAAATATTATATGAGTCAGTTAGTTATATTTGAAAACGTGCCAATATACTCATTTGAAAGCCAGCAATATAGAGATTGTGCTTTCTATACTATCTCACTCAGTCTCTAAAAAATATTTTGTGTTTTAATTATAAAGTTGGTTCGAGTTTTCACAATTGATTCCAAATGATATGATCCAGCACTCTAATGAGCAACAATAAAATAATATTTAGAGCAATGGTTCTTATGTAAAGCTCAGACTCATTTCTTGAACATTTCAAAGTATACAGGTCTGAGTAGTATATGAATCCACCAAGGATAGCAAGAATGCAGGGTGGCTGGAGAGAAGAGAGTGACAGGAGATGAGGACTGGGTGTTAGAAGGAAGCAAATTACATTGGTAATGAGTAAGTTGTGCATTTACCTCTCTTTATTTTAAAATATTTATCTCTGATACCTTTCATTCCATAATTGTGTCTAAGACAATTCCAGTTTATGGGGATATCTCTTTTATTGGAAATTCTATTATACTGTCATTATGGTACATGATTATGGTAATTCATTTAAAGGTTGCATTTCACATTATTTTCTTGTAATTTATGTCTCCTCTCTCAGCCCAAGTGTTAATTCTTTCTTCTTTACTTTAAAATGCATCTATCATTAATTTGTTATCTCAGTAAGAAAAGTCTATATTATCTTTCTTCTCCATGTCCTAATTTAATATTCATTCTTGTCAAATAGTTTGGTCACGGCTCAGATGTTGCTGTGAAATTGGAAAGAGTACAGCATTATTCCACAACATTTTTGAAAAACTGCTGTATCTTTTATATTAGGTAAATAGACACAGTTCCAAAAAGGAATACACATCTCCATTCTAATTCTTTTCATGCTGATGTTACATAAAGCATATTCTGAGAGCCAAAAATGAACAACAACTGTTTCTTAAAGAAGAAAGGATAAAGCAAGATAAAGACATCAAAGCCATTGCCATTACATTTTATCCTGAAAGAAACAAGAAATTACCAGGAAAGATCAGAACTTAACAAAAAGGGGTTACTGTTATGAATCCTACTGTGAGTTTCAGAAGGGAGCAGGAAGTTTTCGGGGGAGGGGAATATATTTTTCCAATGCACATTAGGTCTGAGAAATTATCCAGTTAAAGCAAACAAAAGGCAGGAAATTTGGTAGATGTTTTGAATTTCTATAGGGAAAAATATTTAAAATGCATGAATTGAAATAAGCCTAGTATCATATTTTGAAAATATTTTAAGGCACTTCCAGGATTTCTCAAAGTACAGATTCAAGTTTAATGTGAACTCCTTCAGAACATGTTTTGGGCCGGTGCCGTGGCTCACTTGGCTAATACTCAGCCTGCGGCGCTGGCACCCTGGGTTCTAGTCCTGGTTGGGGCGCTGGATTCTGTCCCAGTTGCTCCTCTTCCAGTCCAGCTCTCTGCTGTGGCCCGGGAGTGCAGTGGAGGATGGCCCAAGTGCTTGGGTCCCTGCACCTGCAAGGGAGCCCGGGAGGAAGCACCTGGCTCCTGGCTTCGGATTGGCACAGCGCACTGGCCTTAGTGGCCACTTGGGGGGTGAACCAATGGAAAAAGGAAGACCTTTCTCTCTGTCTCTCTGTCTCTCTCACTGTCTTAACTCTGCCTGCCAAAAAAAAAAAAAACAAAAAAAAAACAAAAAAAAAAACACAAAAAACAAAAAACAAAACAAAACAAACAAACAAACAAACAAACAAAAAAAACAAAAAGAAAGAACATGTTTGGCCAAGAACAAATACCAGCACCAACCAACATCAGCAGGTTGTTAGGCTTAATGTTTCCTATGGTGCCAAGAAATGAAGAAATATTTCTTGCTACTGTGTTATATTTCATTGGTTTAGAAAGTGTAGAAAATGCCCAATCTCTGCAAGCCACTGTGCTAGAAAGAACAGGATTCAGTGGTTTCTGAGGTAATTATTCCACCCTCAAGGAGAAAATAGTAGTAAAAAGTAGCAATTGCTGACATCTTTAAAAATGTTTATCAAAAAGTTAATTTAAACAAAATCAGTGACTTAGAATGAAAACTAAAACATCTCATAGTTTTAGCTTCAATAAATAGTTTATCCTTCTGCACACTTGTTTTCTCTTATTACCCTTGTGAGAATTCCTCTTATATCCTCTTCCTAGTCATTCTTTATCTTTATATCACTTAGCACTGAGATGACTTCTGTTGATTTGCGCTTATTTATCTTTGCCTCCCCTTACAAGAATATAAGTTAGAGGAAAGATCCTGTAAGGGAAGGGCTCTGTCTCTCTGCTTCAGTGCTGCACCTCAAGGTCTATAAAAGTACCTCACACATAGAAATACTAAAAAAAATTTGAATGACTGAGTGCAATTATTTCTATGGATGATAAATCCTGTGCTGGCTAAACTCTATTTCTAGTGAAGAGGATACTAACAGGAATTAAAATCATTTTTATTATTTTCTTTAAGTGTGTGAAATAACTGTTTTTGAATTTTAAAGACTACAGTAGTTATGTGTGAAACAATGAACAAACTCAGATAAGATATACTCACACTTTTTTTTAAAGAATGCTTAATTATAAACCTTACTTATAATTGTGTGCTGACCATGAAAAATAAAAATGAAAGTTTTTTTTTTTATTTTTAAAATCATTAGTTTTGTACTTCATGTTGAAATAAGGTGAGAGGCAGGTGTTGTGGTGCAGTGGGCTGTGCCACTGCTGTTTGTAACTAGCATTCCATATCAGCGTGCCCATTCGAGTCTTGGCTGCTCTTTGACAATTCTTCTTTCTACTAATGCATCCTGGGAAGTAGTAGATAATAAATTAAGTGCTTGAGCCTCTGCCACCTTTGTGGGAGACTCAGATAATCTGAGTTCCCAGGCTGCTGGCTTCACTCAGGCTTAGTCTCGGCTGTTGTGGGCATTTGAAGAGTAAACCAGCAGAAAGCAGACCTCTTTCTCTTTTTTGGTCTGTCTCTTTCTGTTGCTCTACCTTTAAGCTACATGACAGTAAATAAAAAAATAGACATTAGAAGAAACAAGATGAGTTTTTATTCATTCTTATATTACTTTCATTTGAAGTCAAAAGACTAAATCTTATAGTTTTAAAGTTTTAGTTCTATAGTCTTTAGCTCACAATTTCACAATGGAGTGGGAATAAGAGAGGGAGAAGATGTACAGTTTGGGACAACCTCAAGCTGACTTGCCCCAAATGGTAGAGTTAGAAGCATGCCAGGGGATTCCAATTCAGTCCCATCAAGGTGGATGTACCAATGCCATCCCACTAGTCAAAGTGATCAGTTTCATTTCACAATTTTGATCATAATTATAGGTATAAGAGTCAAAGGGATCACATAAACGAGACTAGTGTCTGCTAATACTAACTGATAGAATTAAAAAGGGAGAGAACGATCCATCATGGGAAGCAGGATACACAGCAGACTCATAGAATGGCAGATGTCCTAAACAGCACTCTGGCCTCAGAATCAGCCCTTAAGGCATTTGGATCTGGCTGAAGAGCCCATGAGAGTATTATAGGCATGGAAAGCCAAGACACTCTGGCAAAAGAAAAAAAAAAAAAGACCTAAATGAAAGATCTCTGTGAGTGAGAGCCATTTCATTCTATCCTCTTCAATTTATTTAATCAATGATTCATAGCTTTCTTCGTAGAGATTTTTAAGAATTTGTATATATTTACTCTTTAGTATTTTAATTTTTTCAGGTATTAGAAATAGGATTGCTTTATTGGTTTCTTTTTCAGATGATTCACTATTAGAATATACCAATGCTTCTGATTTTTGAACACTGACTTTGTATCCTGCAATTTACTGAATTTTTTTACTAGGTCTAAAATATTTTTGGTGAAATTTTTGGGGTTTTCTCTGTATAAGATCATGCCATCTACATATAATGACAGTTTGAATTCCTCCTTTCCAATTTAAATGTTTATTTCTGTTTGCTAATTGCTCTTACTAGGTCTTCCACTATTATATTTAATAAAAGTGATTTAGGTAGGCATTCATGTCTTCTTACATATTTTAGAGAAAAAGCCTGCAATTTTTCTTCCAGTAGGTATCATTTTAGATTTTGGTATTTTATATGCTTTCCTCTCTATCTCATTTGTTCAGCATTTATCATGATGAGGATGTTGAATTTTATCAAATGCCTATTCTATATTTATTGAGATGATCATATTATTTTTATTCTTCTTTCTATTGATGTGGTGTATCATGTTTATTGGCTTGCACAGGTTAAACCATCCTTATACCCTTTGGATGAATCCCATTTGATCATGGCAAATATTCTTTCTAATGTTTTGTTGAGTTTCATTTGATAGTATGTTGTTGAGGTTTTTTTTACACCTCTGTTCATTAAGGATATCATCCTCTCACTTTCTTTGCTATATCCTTGTGTCATTATTTTTATGAGGGTAATTCTGCATCATGGAATGAAGTTTGGAAAATTCCCTTCTCATCTATTTTTTGACATAACTTAAGGAAAATATATGTTAATTCTTTAAATGTTGAATTCATCAGTGAAGTGATCTGGGCTTCTCTATGCTTTTCTTTCGTAGGAGATTTTTTTTATTATTATTACTAATTCAATCTCATTATTCATTATTGGTCTTTTTAGGTGTCCTATTTCTTTAATCTAGGAAAGTAGTATGTATCCAGAAATTTTTCCATTTTGTTTATATTGTCAATTAGTTGCCATATAATTGTCATAGTAATCTCTAACAATCCTTTGTGTTTCTGTGCTGTCAGTCATAATGTCTCTGTTTTATTCATCTCTGATTTTATGTATTTGAAACTTCTTTTTTTTTGTTAGTCTAGCTAAGGATTTTTCATTTTGTTTACCTCTTCAAAGAGCTATGTCTTTTATTTGTGCCCTTAGTTAATTTTTTCTTCCATTGATTCTGAATTTGATTTGCTTTTGTTTTTCTAATTTTTTGAGGTATAGCTATAAGTTTTATTTGAAACCGTTCTGCTTTTTTGAAACAGACATCCATAAGTATAAACTTTTCTCTTTATACTGATTTTTCTATACCCCATAAGGTTTGGCTTATTGTGTTTCCCTTTTAATACATATCAAGAGAACTTAAAAAATTTCATCCTTCATTTCTTCTTTGATTCATTGGTTATTCCAGAATTAGTTGTTTTAATTTCCATGTTTTTGTATAGTTTCCAAAGTTTCTCTTTTTACTCATTTCTGGATTTGTTTAAGTTTGGTCAGAATAGATACTTGATATAACTTCTATTTTTCAAAATTTCTTGAGATTTGTTTTGGGACCTACCATATTATCTAATCTGAAAAATGTTCCATGTGCTGTTGAGAAGGCTTATTCTGCTGTTAAATGCTTTGTCCATGTCTGATAGGTCCAGCTGATTTAGGTTGCAATTTAACTCTTGTTTTTTTGGTTGATTTTCTGAAAGTAGTCTGTTAAAGTCCCCTAGTATTATTGTATTAAAGTCTTTCTCTTCCTTTAGATCTATTAGTATTTGCTTTTTATTTTTGGGTGCTCTATTATTGGGTTCATAAATATTTGCAATTGTCCTCTCCTCTTGTTGGATTTAATCATTGGTCATTACATAATGATCTTCTTTCACTGCTTTTGACTTAGCATCAATCTTTTGTGATAGAAGGATGCCTACTCCTGCTTTTTTGGGGAGTTCCATTTGCATGTAATATTTTGTTTCATCTTCTCAATTTCATTCTATGTGTGTTCTTAGAGTTGAAAAGAGTCTCTCATAAACAAGAAATACTTGGGTCTTGCTTTTTTTAATCAGGCTGTCACTCTGTGTCTTTTAATTGAATGATTTAATATATTTATATTTATGGTAACTTTCTTTAGGTTTGGGAAGTTTTCTGTCATTAAATCTTTGAATATACTCTCTAATCCTTTGGCAAGTTGCCCTTAGACCCCAAAATTTCATTTTTTCCTTTTTCATGCTGTCCTAAATTTCTTGTTTATTCATTTCCCTTTTCTGTTTTTTCTCCAACAAATATATGATTCCTTTAACTGTATTTATTGATGCCTTCTTTTATGTTTTAATTATTACTTAGTGTACTTTTCAGTTGAAGGATTTTGTTTAATTGCTTCAAGTACTGTATCCGTTCTCTGTTGGAATGTTATGTCATGCCTGTGTTCTCTTGAAATATTTTGAGAGTCCTTAAAATACTTATTTGACATCTTCATCCAAACATTTATAAATTTTAATTTCCAGATGGTTGGTTTCTGGTACTCTATTTTGCTCTTTGGTGAGATCATCTTTCCCAGGAAATTTTTGATAGTCATTGGTGTACAACACTGTCTGCACATTGAATGATTATAGACTGTGACTTCATTTGTGACTGTCTTCTAGCATTTCTAAGTAGTCTATTTATTTTCTATGAACCTATTGATATTTCTACTATTTGAGCAGTAGATAGCACCCTAAGTCAAGATGTGCCCAGGTCAGCTTTTGTTTTATTTTTTCCTCACTCGTTGAATCTCACAATTTTCCCAAAGTTCAAATTTGTCCCAAATCAACTGTTGATGTGTTATTCAGAATGAACTGGGAAAGTACCTAAAAAGGAGTAGTCAGTTATCATAAGCCTCTTCCTGGAGTAGGCTCAGACTCCCAGTCTTGTGTCCACCAAGGCCATGATGCTAGATTGCTCCTGAAGCCCGCAATCCACCAAGACTAGTGCAACTTGTGGTTTGACGCAAAGCCCACCCTTCTATTATTTGTGTAATGTTGAGGTGGACTCACTTTCTGTTGCTACTCCTACCAGCCATTACTGATACCAGCTGGGATATAAGACTGATTAGTTAGACCTCAGAACTCCACATGTCACAGAAGCAGATCCAGAGGCTCTGTCTTCGGTTGATAGTATGTGAACAGAGACTGTTAGGATCCCTTAAATTTTGCATTTTACCAGCCTGGCTCTTTGTGCTGAAACAGTACTGTGGTTCCCTGCTGAATACCCAAGTTTGTAGGATTGGTGATAGAGGCAGCCCCTTAGCCACATAGCAGTAGTAGATGATTCACCCCTGAGTCTCATGTTCATTTGGCCATGTGCACTCCTGGAGGTACACACCAGGTCCATGTGAAACTTGTGATCATAAATGCCAAAATACGTTTTTCAGGGTACAGGTCTTTACCTGATACGGGGATAAATCCAGAGACTCTGTTCACATACACTTTCATAGGGATAAGGACTGTTAGAATCTGTCCAATATTTGGCTTTACCAGCCAAGCAGTGAGTCACAAGATACAGTCCTTTGGCTCTTAGCTATCTGCCCAATGCTGAAGGAATGCGATAGAGGCTGGCCCCATGCAGACAGGCAGAAGCTGGGTCACATTCGGTTCCACAATCATTGAGTCCCCCAAAGTCCCCTGATGCATGCCAAACCTGAAAACCCTCTACAGAACAGGCCTCTGCACAATGCCAGGCAACTCCAGAGGTTAGATTATGAGCAGTGGGTTGAGGCTTTTGAGTTTTATCAGATGTTGATCTCATGGAGGCAGGACAGGCTCTGGGCTCCATGGCAGTTCTAAGCTCCCCCTCTTCCTCATACTCTGCTTTCTGCTAGAGGCGGGCATAGGAGGTACACAGCTGATGGAAGCTTCCTGACCAGGGAGGGCTATAAATTTTGGCCTTAGGAAGGAGCTTCAGAGCTCTGTCTGACGTTGAGTTTTATCCCAGTAAGCCTGGAACTGGAATTCAATTCAATTTTCTTTCTACAAGCAGGAAGTGTCTCTCTCCAAGCTGTACTCCTTGGAACTGTCTATCACTTGAATTCCATAGATCTTCTGAAGGTAATTTGGTACATGAAAAGCTGTACAAAGTGGTGGCTCTATGGAGAGGTAGTTGCTAGAGCTTCTTAGTCTGCTGCCATCTTGCTTTCTACCTCCCCCATTATTAATATGAAACATTTATTGTTTTATATTTGTGGAAGAGATAGTCACTCTTATGTTTTGATGTTTCAACATTTTTCTCATAGATTTAGTATGAATTTTTTGTATATCAAGAAAGAGGTCCTTGGCTATTATTTTCATTGCATAAATTAGTTTTGTATTATGAAACATTATAAATACAGGCAGTACATAGCTTAGGAAGGTTCTACTTAAGATTTTTCAGCTTTACCATAGTGAAACATACATTTCTAGTAGAAAATGTACTTAGAATTTTGATCTTTTCCTGTAATATCAATAGTTGGTTAGATACTCTCTTAGGATGCTAGGTAGGGAGCCACAACTCTCAATCAGCCATGTAATCATGAGAATAAACAACCTTTGCTCTACAGTGTACTATGTAGCCAGAGTGTTTAGGATCTAAGTTGTCAATTAATTCCATGAAATATTGAAATATTCAATACTTTATTATATAAAAAGGGCTTTCTGTTAGAGATATTGTTCAACTGTGGTCTAATGTAAGCATCCTCAATACAAGGCTAAGCTATTATGTTCTGTATGCTAGGTGTATTAAATGCATTAAATGCATTTTTTGACTTTTGATATTTTTAACTTACAGTAGGCTTATCTGTATGCAATCTTTTCATTATTCAAGGAGCATCTGTTTTGCTGAATCACCCTAAATAAACAGTGAATCTTACAAATCCAGGAATTTGTTGTAAACATTCTGATTGCAATGCATATGTTGACAAACTTTCTTTGTTGTTGTTGTTGTTAATTAATTAAGTACATTATTTCTTCTTTAAGAAAACAAATATCAGAAGTACAGCTTTAGGAATATAGTTATTCTCCCCACTATACCCTGCCTCCCACCCACACTTCCATTCCTCCTCTTCCTCCCATTGCCCTTTCCAGTCCCATTCTCCATTAAGATTCATTTTCAACTGACTTTGTACACAGAAGACCCTCTATACTAGGTAAAGATTTCAACAATTTGTATACACACACACACACAAAACTGAGAACTAGTTTTACAGTTAACTCTCATAATACAACTCATTGAGGACAGATATCCTGCATGAGGAGTTAATGCACAGTGACACCCGTTGTTAATTTAACAATTAACACTCTTATGTATGACATCAGTGACCACCTGAGGCACTTGACATGAAGCTGCCTCATCTATAAAAGCCTTTTGAATCCACAAATTCCTTCAGTATTTAGACAGAGCCATAAGCAAAGTGGAAGTTCTCTCCTCCCTTTAGAGAAAGGTACATCCTTCTTTGATGGCCACTTCTTTCTACTGGGGTCTCATTCACAGAGATCCTTCATGCAGAACATTTAGTGAAACAGTATCTTGGCTTTCCATGCCTAAAATGCTATCAGGGGCTTTTCAGCCAAATCAGGAAGCCTTAAGGGCATATTCTGAGGTCAGAGTGTTACTTAAAGCAATTGTCATTCTATGAATCTGCTGTGTGGACTGCTTCCCATGTTGGGACATTCTCTCCTTTTAATTTTATCTATTATTATTACTGGACACTTGATCCTAGTTATATGATCACTTTAACATTTAATCCTACATATCTGTACACATTAACACTTAATATGATCAATTTAACACTTTTTTTAAAAGATTTATTTATTTGAAAGAATTACACAGAGAGGAGAGACAAAGACAGAGGTCTTCCATCTGCTGGTTTACTCCCCAATGGGCTGCAACAGCTGGAGCTGTGCCAATCTGAAGCCAGGAGCTAGGAGCCTCTTCTGGGTCACCCACGTGGGTGCAGGGGCCCAACGACCTGGGCCATCTTCTACTGCTTTCCCAGGCCACAGCAGAGAGCTAGATTAGAAGTAGAGCAGCCTGGTCTCAAACTGGCATCCATATAGGATGCCAGCACTGCAGGCTGTGGCTTTACCTGCTACACCACAGTGCTGGCCTCTACTTTAACACTTAAGATGCCATTTTTACCACCCAGCTTAATGGGATTTTGGGTCACATGACAAGTTTTTAAACAGCACCCTTAGAAATAAGTCTGTAGGAATGTATGCAGAACTACACAGTTTTACATTTACAAACTTTCTCCCTTCTCTCTTATTGCAACTCTTATTTTTCACAGAGATCCATCCTCAATTGACTGTATAAACATATGAGTAACTTTATGTTAAGTAAAGAGTCCAACAAATAACATGAAGAAAAAAAAAAACCAAAAAACCAAAACTGTTCCTTGTCAGTCAAGACAAGGGCAGCTCAGGTCATCCCTTCTAGAAATGTTACTTTTGCTTCTACAAGTTTCATTTTAGGTGCTCTATTAGCTCTCACAGACTAGGGATAACATATGATATTTGTCCTTTTGGGACTGGCTTATTTCATTATGTATGATGTTTTCTAGATTCATCAATTTTGTTGCAAATGACCAGTTTTCATTTTTTATGATGTGTAGTATTCCAAAGTATACATATCCCATAATTTCTTTATCCAGCCTTCAGTTGATAAGCATTTAGATTGTTTCCATGGCTTAGCTATTGTAAATTGAGCTGCAATAAATATGGGGGAGCAGATAACTCTTTTATTTACTGATTTCATTTCCCTTGGGTAAATTCCCAGGAGTGGATGACTGGGTCATATGGTAGGTCTATATTCATATTTTTGAGGTATTGCCAAAGTGTCTTCCATAGTGGCTTTACCAGTTTACATTCCAACCAACAGTGGACTAGGATACATTTTTCCCCATATCTTCACCAGCATTTGTTGTTTGTTGATTTCAATGTGAAAGATATTCTAACTGGGGTGATGTGAAAACTCATTGTGGTTTTGATTAGCATTTCCCTGATGGCTAGTGATCCTGAACGTTTTTTCATCTGTCTGTTGGCCATTGATATTTCCTCTTTTGAAAAATGTCAGTTTAAGTCCTTTGCCATTTTCTTAACTGGGTTGTTTGTTTTCTTGATGTAGGCACCAATTGCTATAAACTTGCCTCTTAAACATTTTTTTTCTGTATCACATAAGTTTGATATGTTGAACTGTCATCTTCATTAATTTCCAGAAATTTTTTGATTTCTCTTTTGATTTCTTCTATGACCCACTGTTCATTCAAGAGCATGTTGTTCATTCTCCATGTGTTTGCGTATGCTCTAGAGATTCCCGAGTTGCTGATTTCAGCTTCATTCCATTGTGGCCCAAGAAGATGCATGGTATGATTCCTATTTCTTTGAATTTGCTAAGAATTGCTTTATGGCAAGTATGTGGTCAGTCCTAGAGAAAGTTCCATAAACTCGTGAGAAGAATGTATATTCTGCAACTGTAGGATGAAGTGTTCTGTTTATATCTGTTAGGTCTCTTTGGTCTATAGTGTCGAATAACTGCAGTTTCTGTGCTGATTTTCTGACTGGCTGATCTGCCTATTGATGAGAGTGGGGTGTTGAAGTCCCCCATTACTACTTTATTCGAGTCTATGTCTCCCTTTAGATACTTTAACATTTCTTTTAATAGCTAGTTGCCCTGTAATTAAGTGCATATACATTTGTAATAGTTACATATTCCTGTTGAATTGATCCCTTAATCATTAAATAGTGTCTTTCTTTGTCTCTTTTCACAGTTTCTGTGTTTAAGTCTATTTTGTCTGATATTAGAATGGCTATACCAGCTCTTTTTTGATTTCTATTGGCATGGAATATCTTTTTCCATTCTTTCACTTTCAGTCTGCATGCATCTTTGTTGATGAGATGGGTTTCTTGTGGGCAGTAAATAGATTTTTTTTTTTGTTGTTGTTGTTGTTGTTTTTATTTGACAGGTACAGTTATAGACCATGAGAGAGAGAGAGAGAGACAGAGAGAAAAGTCTTCCTTCTGTTGGTTCACTCCCCAAATGGCCGCTGTGGCCAGCGCTATGCCAATCCAAAGCCAGGAGCCAGGTGCTTCTTCCTGATCTCCGATGCTGGTACAGAGGCCCAAGCACCTGCGCCATCCTCCACTGCCCTCCCAGGCCACAGCAGAGAGCTGGACTGGAAGAGGAGCAACCGGGACTAGAACCCTGCACCCATTTGGGATGCCAGTGCCAGAGGCAGAGGATTAACCTAGTGAGCCACGGTGCAGGCCCCTGATTTTGTTTTTTAATCCACTTAGCTAGTCTGTACCTTTTAACTGGAGGGTTGAGGCCATTTACATTCAAGGTGACTATTGATAAGTAATGACTTTGCCCTGACATTTGTACAAAAATATTCCTATTTTTTACTTTGAGTTTCCTTTGAACTTTTACTTGCAGATTTTCTTCCTTTACCTTCTTTCATAGTGATGACCATGTTTTTGTGTTTCTGTGTGCAGCACATGCTTAAGCATCTTTTGTAGGGCTACACAGGTGGTGACAAATTCTTTCAGTTTCTGTTTGTCATGGAAGGTCTTTATTTCACTTTCATTCATAAATGAGAGCTTTGCAGGGTATAGTATTCTGGGTTGACAGTTGTTTTCTCTTAAGACTTGGATTAATTCTCACCATTCTCTCCTAGCCTGTAGGCTTTCTGACAAGAAGTCTGCTGTGAGTCTAATTGGAGATCCTCTGAAAGTAATCTGACATTTCTCTTGTGCACATTTTAGAATCTTTCTTAATGTTTTACTGTGATGATTTGATTACAATGTGTCATAATGAAGATATTTTCTGGTCATGTCTATTAGGAGTTCCATATTGCTGCCTGTTCTTAGATTTCCCTTTGTTCTTCTAAATTAGAGAAGTTCTCTATTACTATTTCATTAAAAAGGCCTTTTAATCATTTCTCTCTTTCCATGCCTTCAGAAACTCCTAGAATCCATATGTTGGATCATTTGATAGTATCCTCTAAATTCCCAATAGTGCTTTCTTGTTTTCTAAGTTTTTCTTCTTGTTTTTGGTTTGAGTGTATAATTTCCTTGCTTTGTCTTCTAAGTCAGATATTCTTTCTTCTGCTTCACAGATTCTGTTGTTAAGGCTTTCCACTGCATTTTTAAAATTTGTTCTATTGATTTTTTCATTTCATTTTGATTTCTCTTTAAGATCTCAATTTCATGTGATAAATTTTATTTCATGTCATGTATGGATTTCAGTAGTTCATGCATTTGCTTCTGATTACTACTATGTAACCTAATGATCAATCTTTTGAATTCCATTTTTGGCGTTTCTTCAGTCTCATCATCTTCACAATCTAGTATTGAAGTGTTGTATTCTTTTGGGGGTGTCTTCTTGTCTTCCTTATTCTTGTTTCTTGAATTGATTCATTTGTTATTCAGCATTTGTGGAGGTACTTATTGGTTTCTTCTTTGTTTTCTTCTGTGATGGCTTTTATCTTTGTACTATTCCTCTCATTCTCCAATGCTGGTACGTAGGCTCTTGGCTGCTGTGGTCCTGAGTTGTGGACTTCCACTCCCTCCATGTAGGTCCACTGTGTCCCTCTAATTTGCATAGAGTTTCCTCTGATGTTTTCTCCCTGACTCTTCCCTGAGACTTCAGTCTCTCCACATTTTAATTTATTTTAATTAATTAATTAATTAATTTATTAAAGATTTATTTATTTACTTGAAAATCAGAGTTACACAGAGAAAGGAGAGGCAGAGAGAGAGAGAGAGAGAGAGAGAGAGAGAGAGAGAGAGAGATCTTCCATCTGCTGGTTCACCCTGCAATTGGCTATAATGGCCAGAGCTGAGCCTATCTGAAGCCAGGAGCTTTGAGCTTCTTCCAGGTATCCCATGTGGGTGCAAGGGCCCAAAGACTTGAGCCATCTTCTCATAATTTCCCGGCATAGCACAGAGCTGGATTGGAAGTGGAGCAGCTGGGACTCAAACTGGTGCTCATAACGGATGCCAGCACTGTAGGTGACAGCTTTACCCACTACACCACAGCACTAGCACCTCTCTCTACTTTTTTAAAACTATCTTCTCCTAGAGTAGAGTGGTAAGCTCCCTCCCTACCCTGCCATCTTGGAAGACTGGGTGTTTTCTGGATGTTTTCTCTGACAAACTTTCATTCATGGTTGATCATAATGAAAAATATATAATCATTTTAGGTTAGTACCTGAAAGTGCAGCATGATGAATGCTTTAAAATTGTGACAGCAGAGAGCTGCCAGTCCAGTAACATACGCTAGGGAAGTATAAATTGTTATACTACAAATGCTATCATCATTCAGCATGCCATCAGTCTTTAATGGGTAGACAAAGATTGCTTGCAATTCAGTGGCTTCTTGCTTTATCAAAAAATGTTAAAAGGCAAATATATGATTGATTTTAACAGGTGAATTCTTAGAGCTAGTTGGGTAGGAAATGTTACTTTCCTCAAAAGTATAGTTATTCATTCCTTGAGGATTACATGGCTCTGGGGATAATGTTTATGAAACACGGAAGAGGTTGTTCTCAGAGAAAGAGCTAAAAGGTGAGAATTCAAAGTTCCTTGCTGAACATTTTTCTAAAGATATAATGACTGAAGACAAAATGAGCAGCTCTTGGATTGTTTAAAAGATAAAAAGTCAAACTTATTGTTGAGTACCGCTGAGTGCTTATACAAACTTAAAATGTCTTCAAATTTATTTATTTATTTATTTATTTATTTATTTATTTATTTATTTATTTTGACAGGCAGAGTGGACAGTGAGAAAGAGAGACAGAGAGAAAGGTCATCCTTTTGCCATTGGTTCACCCTCCAATGGCAGCCGCGGCCAGCGTGCTGTGGAAGGCGCACCACGCTGATCCGAAGGCAGGAGCCAGGTGCTTCTCCTAGTTCCCCATGCGGGTGCAGGGCCCAAGACTAGGGCCATCCTCCACTGCACTACCAGACCATAGCAGAGAGCTGTCCTGGAAGAGGGGCAACCGGGACAGAATCTGGCGCCCGGACTGGGACTAGAACCTGGTGTGCCAGCACCGCAAGGCAGAGGATTAGCCTATTGAGCCACAGCGCTGGCTTCAAATTTATTTCTAATATCAAAATTTATATTTGTTTTGGGAATTATGAGGATACTAGAGAAACATCTAAAAACAACATAAACCATACTAAGTTCATTTTAAAACATTTAACCAGTTTTTAAATGTCCATTTTTTAAAATCCATTTTTTTAACTTTTATTTAATGAATATAAATTTCCAAAGTACAGCTTATGGATTACAATGGCTTCCCCCCCATAACATCCACCCACCCGCAACCCTCCCCTTTCCCACTCCCTCTCCCCTTCCATTCACATCAAGATTCATTTTCGATTCTCTTTATATACAGAAGATCAGTTTAGCATACATTAAGTAAAATTTCAACAGTTTGCTCCCACACAGAAACATAAAGTGAAAAATACTGTTTGAGTACTAGTTATAGCATTAAATCTCAATGTACAGCACACTAAGGACAAAGATCCTACACGAGGAGTAAGTGCACAGGGACTCCTCTTGTTGACTTAACAAATTGACACTCTTGTTTATGGCATCAGTAATCACCCTAGGCACTTGCCATGAGCTGCCAAGGCTATGGAAGCCCCCTGAGTTCACCGACTCTGATCATATTTAGACAAGGCCATGGTCAAAGTGGAAGTTCTCTCCTCCCTTCAGAGAAAGGTACCTCCTTCTTTGATGACCTGTTCTTTTCACTGGGATCTCACTCGTGAAGATCTTTCATTTAGTTTTTTTTTTTTTTTTTTTTTTTTCCCAGAGTGTCTTGGCTTTCCATGCCTGAAATACTCTCATGGGCTTTTCAGCCGGGTCCGCATGCCTTAAATGCTGATTTTGAGGCCAGAGTGCTGTTTAGGACATCTGCCATTCTATGGGTCTGCTGTGTATCTCACTTCCCATGTTGGATCATTCTCTCCCGTTTTGATTCTATCAGCTAGTATTTGCAGACACTATTCTTGTTTATGTGATTCCTTTGGTTCTTAGTCCTATCATTACGATCAATTGTGAACAGAAATTGATCACTGGGACTAGTGAGATGGCATTGGTACATGCCACCTTGATGGGATTGAATTGGAATCCCCTGGTATGTTTCTAACTCTACTTTTTGAGGTAAGTCAGCTTGAGCATGTCCCGAATTGCACATCTCTTCCCTCTCTTATTCCCACTCTTACATTTAACAGTGATCACTTTTCAGTTAAGTTTCAGCACTTAAGAAGAATTGTGTATTGATTACAGTATTCAACCAAAAGTATTAAGTAGAACAAACAAAAAAATACTAAGAGGTATAACAAATTAAGTTGTTCATCAACAGTCAGGGCAAGGGCTGATCAAGTCACCATTTCTCATAGTGTTCATTTCACTTTACCAGGCTTCCTTTTTGGTGCTCAGTTAGTTGTCACCTATCAGGGAGAACATGTGGTATTTGTCCCTTTGGGATTGGCTTATTTCACTCAACATAATGTTTTCCAAATTCCAAACAGGGATCACTTTTCAGTTAAAATTTAAACATCTAAGTATAATTGTGTTAATTACAGAGTTCAACCAATGGTACTAGAACAAGAAAAATACTAAAATGGATAAAGAATTACATTGTACATCAACCATCAGGACAAGAGCTGATCAAGTCACTGTTTCTCATAGTGTCCATTTCACTTCAACAAGTTTTCCCTTTGGTGCTCAGTTAGTTGTCACCGATCAGGGAGAACATATGATATTTGTCCATTCGGGACTGGCTTAATTCACTCAACATGATGTTTTCCAAATTCCTCCATCTTGTTGCAAATGACCGGGTTTCATTGTTTTTGACTGCTGTATAATATTCTATGCAGATTCAAGGAAGAGTAGGGGAAGAAACAGCAGAAGAAACTCTTCTGGAACTAGAGATTCACAGTGGACCTGCATGGAGAGCGTGGGAGCCCACAGTTCAGGACAACAGCAGCAGACTCAACACACCAGCGCAGGTGTGTGCTCATATTCTTCAATATGAAAGAAGGTAAAGGAAGGGAACCTCACAGCAAAAGATCACAGGAAGTTCAAAGCATATACTAGAAAATATCTTTGGGAAAATGGAAGGGCAAAGTTACCACTTATCATTAGTCACATTGAACATTAATGGCCTGAACTGTCCAGTTAAAAGACATCAATTGGCTGATTGGCTTAAGGAACAAAACCCATCTATTTGATGCTTACAGGAAACACATCTGTCTAACAAAGATGCATACAGACTGAAAGTGAAAGGCTGGAAAAAGATATACCATGCCAACAGAAATGAAAAAAGAGCGGGCGTAGCCATCTTAATATCGGACAACATAAACTTTACCACAAAAACTGTTAAGAGAGACAAAGAGGGACACTATATCATGATTAAGGGATCAATTCAACAGGAAGATATAACAATTATCAATGTATATGCACCTAATTACAGGGCACCGGTTTATTTAAAAGATTTGTTAAGGGACTTAAAGGGAGACTTAGACCCCAATACAATAGTACTGAGGGACTTCAATACTCCACTCTCAGAAATAGACAGATCAACAGGACAGAAGATCAACAAGGAAACAGTAGATTTAAATGACACTATAGCCCAAATGGATCTAACAGATATCTACAGAACTTTCAATCCTACAGCTAAAGATTTTACATTTTTCTCAGCAGCACATGGAACCTTCTCTAGGATTGACCACATACTAGGCCATAAAGCAAGTCTCAGCAAATTCAAAAGAATTGGAATCATACCATGCAGCTTCTCAGACCATAAAGGAATGAAGTTGGAAATTAGCAACTCAGGAATCCCTAGAGCATACACAAACACATGGAGATTGAACAACATGCTCCTGAATGAACAATGGGTCATAGAAGAAATTAAACGAGAAATCAAAAATTTTCTGGAAGTAAATGAGGATAACAGCACAACATACCAAAACTTATGGGACACAGCAAAAGCAGTGTTAAGAGGAAAGTGTATAGCAATAGGTGCCTACATCAAGAAATTGGAAAGGCACCAAATAGATGAGCTTTCACTGCATCTCAAAGACGTAGAAAATCTGCAGCAAACCAGACCCAAATCTAGTAGGAGAAGAGAAATAATTAAAATCAGAGAAGAAATCAACAGGATTGAATCCAAAAAAACACTACAAAAAATCAGCCAAACGAGGAGCTGGTTTTTTGAAAAAATAAACAAAATTGATACCCCATTGGCCCAACTAACTAAAAAAAGAAAAGACCCAAATCAATAAAATCAGAGATGAAAAAGGAAACATAACAACATACACCACAGAAATAGAAAGAATCATCAGAAATTTCTACAAGGACCTGTATACCATTAAACAGGGAAACCTATCAGAAATGGAAAGATTCCTGGACACATGAAACCTACCTAAATTGAATCAGGAAGACATAGAAAACCTAATCAGACCCATAACTGAGACAGAAATTGAAACAGTAATAAAGGCCCTCCCAACAAAGAAAAGCCCAGGACCAGATGGATTCACTGCTGAATTCTACCAGACATTTAAAGAAGAACTAACTCCAATTCTTCTCAAACTATTCAGAACAATCGAAAAAGAGGGAGTCCTCCCAAATTATTTCATGAAGCTAGCATCACCTTAATTCCTAAGCTGGAAAAAGATGCAGCATTGAAAGAGAATTACAGACCAATATCCCTGATGAACATAGATGCAAAAATCCTCAATAAAATTCTCGCCAATAAAATGCAACAACACATCAGAAAGATCATCCACCCAGACCAAGTGGGATTTATCCCTGGTATGCAGGGATGGTTCAATGTGCGCAAAACAATCAATGTGATACACCACATTAACAGACTGCAGAAGAAAAACCATATGATTATCTCAATAGACGCCGAGAAAGCATTTGATAAAATACAACACCCTTTCATGATGAAAACTAAGCAAACTGGGTTTGGAAGGAACATTCCTCAATACAATCAAAACAATCTTTGAAAAACCCATGGCCAACATCCTATTGAATGGGGAAAAGTTGGAAGCATTTCCACTGAGATCTGGTACCAGACAGGGATGCCCACTCTCACCACTGCTATTCAATATAGTTCTGGAGGTTCTAGCCAGAGCTATTAGGCAAGAAAAAGAAATTAAAGGGATACAATTTGGGAAGGAAGAACTCAAACTATCCCTCTTTGCAGATGATATGATTCTTTATTTAGGGGACCCAAAGAACTCTACTAAGAGACTATTGGAACTCATAGAAGAGTTTGGCAAAGTAGCAGGGTATAAAATCAATGCACAAAAATCAACAGCCTTTGTATACACAGACAATGCCATGGCTGAGGAAGAACTTCTAAGATCAATCCCATTCACAATAGCTACAAAAACAATCAAATACCTTGGAATAAACTTAACCAAGGACGTTCAAGATCTCTATGATGAAAATTACAAAACCTTAAAGAAAGAAATAGAAGAGGATACCAAAAAATGGAAAAATCTTCCATGCTCATGGATTGGAAGAATCAATATCATCAAAATGTCCATTCTCCCAAAAGCAATTTATAGATTCAATGCAATACCAATCAAGATATCAAAGACCTTCCTCTCAGATCTGGAAAAAATGATGCTGAAATTCATATGGAGACACAGGTGACCTCGAATAGCTAAAGCAATCTTGTACACCAAAAACAAAGGCGGAGGCATCACAATACCAGATTTCAGGACATACTACAGGGCAGTTGTTATCAAAACAGCATGGTACTGGTACAGAAACAGATGGATAGACCAATGGAACAGAATTGAAACACCAGAAATTAATCCAACCATCTACAGCCAACTTATATTTGATCAAGGATCTAAAATCAATTCCTGGTGCAAGGACAGTCTATTCAATAAGTGGTGTTGGGAAAATTGGATTTCCACATGCAGAAGCATGAAGCAAGACCCCTACCTTTCACCTTACACAAAAATTCACTCAACATGGATTAAAGACTTAAATCTATGACCTGACACCATCAAATTATTAGAGAGCATTTTAAAAACCCTGCAAGATATAGGTACCGGCAATGACTTCTTGGAAAACACCCCAGAAGCACAGGCAGTCAAAGCCAAAATTAACATTTGGGGTTGCATCAAATTGAGAAGTTTCTGTACTGCAAAAGAAACAGTCAGGAAAGTGAAGAGACAACCAACAGAATGGGAAAATATATTTGCAAACTATGCAACGGATAAAGGGTTGATAACCAGAATCTACAAAGAGATCAAGAAACTCCACAACAACAAAACAAACAACCCACTTAAGAGATGGGCCAAGGACCTCAATAGACATTTTTCTAAAGAGGAAATCCAAATGGCCAACAGACACATGAAAAAATGTTTAAGATCACTAGCAACCAGGGAAATGCAAATCAAAACCACAATGAGGTTTCACCTCACCCCAGTTAGAATGGCTCACATTCAGAAATTTACCAACAATAGATGCTGGAGAGGATGTGGGGAAAAAGGTACACTAACCCACTGTTGGTGGGAATGCAAATTGGTTAAGCCACTATGGAAGTCATTTTGGAGATTCCTCAGAAACCTGAATATAACCCTACCATTCAACCCAGCCATCCCACTCCTTGGAATTTACCCAAAGGAAATGAAATTGGCAACCAAAAAAGCTGTCCGCACCTTAATGTTTATTGCAGCTCAATTCACAATAGCTAAGACCTGGAACCAATCCAAATGCCCGTCAACAGTAGACTGGATAAAGAAATTAAAATTCATTTTAAAGAAGAAGAGGAGAGGAGAAGAGAGAGAAACAGAGAGAGACAGACAGTTTCCATCCTCTGGCTCATTCTCCAAGTGCCCACATCTGGGGCTGAGCCAACAAATCAATCCAGATCTGTCAGATGGGTGCTAAGGACCCAAGTACTGAGGTATCAACTACTGCCTCCCAGAGTGTGTGTTAGCAGGAAGTCAAGTTTGAAGCAGACGCAGCGCTTAACCTCTAGCACTCTGAAATGCCCATTCATTATTACATAAATAATACACTTTAACTATTCTTTTGAGAGAAGAGATGGAAAATTGGACACATTCTGAATTCTAATTCATTCTATAGTAACATGTCCCTTGACAATGGGGTATATTCTGAGAAATGTATCCTTAGGTGATTTCATCATTGTGCAAACATCGTGGAGTATAATTGTACAAACCAAGTTGGCAATGGCATTACTAGGTGATATAGGGGACTATGATCATATGTAGAGTTTATTATTGAGCAAAATATTGTTATGTGGTACATGACTATTGTATGAGAAAGGATATATTGTAATTAAAAATTTGGTGCTGACATGGATAATTCATACTTAAAGCAATGGGACTGGCTAAAACTACATTGGTAGTGTGTAAAAATAGAATAGAACAAGTCTGGAGAAGATGAGAAGAATCTAACAAGATGCTGAGAAATCAAATCAGTAAGAAAGAGAGAGCCTACAAGAGAGTGATGTTCCATATGCCAAAGAGGAAAAGTATTTCAGGGCAAGGAAATGATTAAGAGGTGGAATTGGAAGAAAAATGACTATGAGCATTTGGATATGGGCCATATGGAGTTCCTCTCTGGTCTTGATATGATTGAAGGAGGTTGGCTTTTATGTTAAGTAAAATAAAAATAATGGCAAATATTGCCTAATATCACTCATATGTGGAATCTACAAGTGTTGATTTCATATATTTTAGAGTATAATAGTGGCTACCAGAAGCTGCAGATAGGTGGGAGGAGGGTGCGATGAAGAACAGTTAGATGACACTACAAAGTTGTAGTTTGATATAAGTGAGAAATTCTGGTGTTTTATTGCACAGTGGAGTAACCATAGATAACGAGAGTATATTGTGGGGCTGGCATTGTGGTGTAGCGGCTAAAGCCGCCACCTGCAGTGCCAGCATCCCATATCGGTGCCAGTTCGAATCCCATCTGCTCTACTTCCAATCTTGCTCCCTCCTAATGTGCCTAGGAAAGTGGTGGAAGAAGTCTTGATGAGGCAAAGAATTAGAGTTGGAGTAAGAAAATCCAAAATCATTATTGTAGAGAGTGGGATCCTAAAAACTGAAACTGTGGAGTAAGTGTACTTTTTGGGTAATAACAAGCTATAGGTAGCAGAGTCCACTGGCTTCCAAAATGCAGTCACTGAACCAGCCACGCTGGTATCACTTGGGAACTTGAGAAATGCACATCGTCAGGTTCCAGACCTGCTGAATCCTAAACTGTGGTAGCAGACCCAGCAGCAACCTGTATTCAAAATGAACTTCCCTATGGTTAAGATCATTGTTAAGGCCGGCGCCGCAGCTCACTATTCTAATCCTCCACCTGCGGCGCCGGCACACCGGGTTCTAGTCCCGGTTGGGGCGCTGGATTCTGTCCTGGTTGCCCCTCTTCCAGGCCAGCTCTCTGCTGTGGCCCGGGAGGGCAGTGGAGGATGGCCCAAGTGCTTGGGCACTGTACCTGCATGGGAGACCAGGAGAAGCAGCTGGCTCCTGGCTTCGGATCAGCACAGTGCGCCGGCTGCAGTGGCCATTGGAGGGTAAACCAACGGTAAAGGAAGACCTTTCTCTCTGTCTCTGTCTCTCACTGTCCACTCTGCCTGTCAAAAAAAAAATCATTGTTAAGGTTTGAGGACTTTTTTTCTGGTGTATGATAATGAAAGTATGTGTATGAGTTAGGATGTAAAGAAAGATAATTGTAATAAAGAGGTCAAGGAATTAGGAAGATGCTGAGATCTTCAAGAACTGTCAGGAGTGCTGGTGTGGAAAGGAGAGCCAGCAGTTAAAGCTTCAGGAAGGCGAGTGACCTGAAGCCTGGAAATGTCTGAAAGAAGAAAGGATACTGAAGGAATCCAGAGGGTTTCAAGGAGGAGGCTCAACAACAGTTTGCAAGTTTAGAGCAGTGAAGAGCAAGAAATCACCCTTGGTATACTTGGGATGTAAGGGAGAAGGCAGCCTCACTCCAGAAAACTGCAAGGAAAAGCAAGTCTTTCCATGAGAGTCAGGTTTCCAAGCATGAAGGTGAGTGAAGACAGGTGTTGAGGACAGACCAGGAGTTTCCTAGCACAAAGGGGAAGCGTATGTGGAGATGAGGGAGGAATGGGAAAACATGTCAGAAGAGGGGTTGCATGGAACTGGATCCCAGGGATCACAGAGTGCTGCAGCCATAGGCTTCATGTGATTACTGGAGGCAACCAGGGCTTAAGGAGTTAGTCCCGATAAGAGTTTTAGGAGATGATAGTGAGATATGATTAAGACCGTCTTCCAAGTCAGGTGTTCTCAATTTGGTCGCGCATTAGAATTAGCTTGGTGACCTGTTAAACTTCCCCAACACATAAGCTTCACCCTGGACCAATTAAATCAGAATCTTTGTTGGAGGGAGAGGTTGGAGGACGTGGACATCAGCAATTTTAAAGCTCCCCAGGTGATTCTAATGAGCAGCCATGGCTGAGAAAAAGTTTTTTAATTTGTGCAGCCAAAAGAAGCAACAAGAAATTTTGATTCTAGCGCCTGGGATCTGCATCCTGAGACACCCCCTCCAGTACTGTGTGCACAGAAGTTAGGAGTATGGTTTGCCCTCTTCCTGGGTCAGATCATTTAATGAGCTACTGCCTCTGAGAGAAGCAAACCAAATCACTCAAAACAGCGCAATGAGTGTGTTTTATCAGCCAGTAAAAAAGTAGAAAAGAAAGTTTCCTCCCCCAGAGCCGAACAATCAGTTTGATTCTGTTCTGCAGGACAGCAGGTCACCGCGGAAGTGGCAATTGATTACATATATACATCGCTCTGAGTGCTTCTTAAGAACTTTTACACTTTTAGAAGACTGTCAGGTGAAAGGTTCACAGCACAACTTTTCACGGTTAATTAGCAGTTAGAATTGCTTCAAGAAATCAAATGGGGAGGAGCAGATGGACTGGAAGCTCACCTTGGGGCAGTAATTTGTATGTCCCAGCCATTAGTCTTGGTTGCTAACAACATTATCTGGAGGTAACACAATCTTACATTTTGAGCTTATGTTTTCATTTGGTTGCTAAACTAAGTCCAAGGTCTGATTTCTGTTAAAGAAAAATTAAATGAAATGTTTATATCATAGCTATTTATTTGTAACATGTTGACATCATAACCTCTTGGCTTTTGTGCAAATGCCATAAAACACACTTGATTGCTTTAAATGCTCAGACAACACTGATATACTCTGATAATGAAGAAATCCTGCTTACAAATTGCAAAGAACACATATTGTTGGCATCTTAGAAAAGTAAGTTTATAAAAGAGTAGAAGTTTGCTTTTGATTTAAAAAAATCTTTTTATTTTAAAACTCTTCAAATGGTCCTTTTCTTTAAAAAAAAAAAGTAATGTTTTAGAAAACCCACTATGATTTTCCCTTTGTTGTAGAAGTTGGTTTTGCTGCATTTTAAAAATAAGTTGTTACTCCACAAACAGTATTCTGAAAAGCTTTTAAATCATATCTACTAAAGCTGTAACTTTTGAAATTGAGATGCATAAGTGGGATCTGCCAAAAACTCTTTTACATTTTGTTAAATCTGTGGGTCCAAGTGACATCGACCTATGAGCGAGTAGTGATTCTTGTCACCTTCCTCCACATGGAAATGTGCGTGAATCCTCTTTGAAAAGAAGGCACTACTTAAATTTAACTTCTTATTCTCCCAGTTGGAGCAACAGAGAATGCTGTGTGACCTTTGTGGGGTTATTTATTGTCTCCCTGAACATTTCCTCCAGCTGAACCACAGAAAAATGCCTGCTGAGCTAAGGACTATGGTAAAGACGATGCCTGTCAAACATGCTTATGCTACTCTGCAGGAAGAAGTCATCCATGATAAATAGACTTCCAGGACGAATTTTCTAAAATTCACCTTGTGTCAAACTTTTCCAAGTCTATCTTGTCTTCATCAGGCTTTCACACTCTTATTTAGCTACAATGATAAGTCAGACCTGGTTCTAGGCGTAATATTGCCATGAGTAGTTTAAATTTATACTTCATCTTCCTATAGCTTTCTCCACCAAACCTGCATGTCATCGTCTAACTACTCTAGTGTACATGGTACTAGGTACAGTTTCATCTTGCTACAAAAGAACTCCATATGCTAGATTAGCCCGTTTACCCCAATCCAACTAGATCCATAACTCTAAGGCTATATATTGGAGAATATTTAAGTTTAAAAGATCCCCAAGTATCTAATGTACAACTTGGGCTAGGTACCACTATCTTTAGTCAATGTGATGGCTCTTTAAGGTTCTAACTGTAAAATAAGCAGATTGATAAAGAAATTATTATTATTATTATTATTATTATCAGATGATTCAGCCGTTACAAGTATGATAGTTAATGCTCTGTCCCAAAAGCAAAGAAAAGTATGCAGAACACTGCAAAATTGTCACTCAACTTTCGCAAGCAGAGGCTTAAAAAATCCTCTCTTCACTCTTCAGTTACTCTGGGAAGTGGACAGTAGCCAGAATGACAGGAGTGCCATCCAGGGCAGGTCACTCCATTTGTTTGACACATCAGCTGCCTTTCTGGAACTCTGTGTCCCAGTACTGTGGTCCAGAACCATCAAGGCTTTAATTTGGTTTTCATCAATACCACTTCTCATTGCTTTGCATGAACCAAACTCAGTGTGTCTGGCTTTTCCCCATAATTTTATGCCTCATGACTGTGACTGGAGTATCAGAGGTCCCCAAGACTATTTACTGGTTTAGTGATTTTCTTGGAAGATTCACAGACCTCAGCATATGGTTGTAATTATGGCTATCATCTTTTACAGTAAAAGGACTAAAGGAAAAATCAGCAAAAGCAAAAGGTTCATGCATCAAGGTCCCAACAAAACCAAGTTTAGCTTCTAAAGAGTTTTACCCCAGTAGAGCCACAGAAAATATTTACTTCCACAGCAATTAGTTGTCATGACACGTGTGAAATATTTTCTACCTGGGAAGCTCATAAGAACAACCAGTGCACAACATTACTCTTGGGGGCTACATACTCATGTATGTAGTACATGCATACTCATGTATGTAGTCCCTACATAGCTTGGACCAAATTTCCAAACCTCTGGTGTTCAGCGTAAACCATATTGTTTTTGTAGAGTTTAGGCACAGTGAGGGATGCTTATCAATTCTAGGAATGCTATGAACTTTCTTCCTGAAATCCAAGTTTCCAGATCCCAGCCCAGGGCCCCCCTCCCCACCTCCCAAGATGTCCTTTGTAAGCATCTATGTACTCTTTTTCTACAAAGTATCAATAGCAGCATTTGTAGATTTTTCCTTGAGGTTTCTCAGTTGTGTGTGTGTGTGTGCGCGCTATTGCACTTTATGCAATATCTATAGCAACCTACTACCTATATAGGTTGGTTGCCATTTTATGTATGGATGCTACAAACTCTTGACTTTTTTACTTTTGGGTAATTCTATTTTTTCACTTTATTTCAAAGAGTGTTTTGCTGTATCACATATAAGCTATATATTTTTTATTCTAATCCCTTCTCTAGTTATTATATATTGATCTCATGTCGTGTCAGTTACTCTGAAGATTAATGGAAAAAGCATCCTTTACTTTTGAACATCTTTTCACATTAGGTTACACTTAACATTCCCAACAACTCATGAATTTGCATAGGGTCTACAATTTTTTTGGTTGTAGTTAAAAGATAATATTTATGGGAAACTATAGAATTTGATAAAATCCCATAAATGTTTAATATTAATTAGAATAATTTGAGTGTGGGAATGTATTAGCCTGTCATAGTTTACCTTGTGGAAAAACATATTTATGTTCATTTTTTCACTGGACCAGTGTTGCATTTATTGTGGATTTAATTAATCATACTAGTAGGAATTGCTAAGGTTGTAGTGATCAGAACTGTGGTGCACTAATTTTTTTGTGGTCTTATTATATATTAACTCAATATAGTAATTATGTTGTCCTCTGTTTGTACTACACAGTATCCAGTGCTAAGATTTTTTGCTTTTCCTTATTTCTAAAAATTTTCTCCATTCTCAAATTCTTCATTATTCAAAGTGTGTTCCAATGAGCAGCAATAGTGGAATCACCTAGGTTTATTAGAAATGAAGAATTTCAGGCCCATCCCAAGAAATATTAAATAAGACTTTGCATTTTAATAAGCTCCCTGGTTGATTTACATGCATATTAAATTTAGAAACTGCCATTCTAAATTCTTCTACTACCCTGGTGTCTTTATACTCAATTTTCAACTTGTACCTTTCTCATGTTACATATCTGATTGTGCTGGGTATTATTGGCTTTCAAGAGTCAGTGTACCAAAAAAAAAAAAATAAAAGCTCTGTGAACTAATGAATTAACTGCAACTGGAATCTGATGGGAACAATCTCTGTAATGTTTGAATTTGGAGAGTGCTAACAAGAATTCCCTAAAATGCATTAATTTGTGGATAGCTACTCCATCAACTATTAATAAATTTATAGTTTTTCTTATGATGAAATATGCCATTTAGATTTTAGCCATTGTCCCACATGAGAGCCACTTTTTTGAGTGCTCGCAGCACTGAAGTATGCATTTAGAATGGCATCTCCAATCCCAGTACTGATGCCCCTCATTGAAAATCTTATTTGTACCCCCTGATTGACACTTCTACACAAGTGGCCACTGAAGTGGGTCATGCTTTATGCTGAAATTATCCAACCTTCTTTTTCTTACACTTTCTTGTACCTATTGTTCTTTGGTAGCTGCTTGTGTCTAGATTTTAGGACAGACCAAAGTAGGCCTATAGCCAAAGGGCAATTTAAGGATTCTTATTATTCTATCCAAGGAGTGTCTCTTGGTCAGGAGGAGTTTAATTCTTTTCTCCTCTCCTACTGCAACAACTGGTAAACTTATTTTCAGTACTGGTTCTTTTTACTTCTTCCCTCGCCTCATCCTTTCACTTTCAGCTATTTTTCCCCCCATTTGTTGACCCAACTTACACTTTGTACTTTTCACTTATGATAAAAATTTAGTGGCTCATACATCCTGGTGAAATATTCCACAGCTAAAATATTTGGTTACATGGAATTATTGCATTTCCAATTAAAATGCAAGTTACTGTGAGAAAGTAATTTATCAGAATGGAAATCAAATATTATATAAATTATAATTTAAGCTCTGTTTGAATTTTATTATTCAAGGTTTTCCAGAAAGAGGTTAATTAACATTGGAGTTTAATCTGCATATTGAACAAATTTACTTATTAAAATAAGTTCATATGTATTGAGCTGACTTACACTGGAGGAAAATACTCTGTTTAGTAATTTGAATTCTATTTCTAAGACAAATAGTTTTACTCTTCTAAGAGTAGGTGAATATGAAATGATATACTGAAGCCAATTTAGAGAATGTATGGGTCTGGTTTCTTTTTTCTATGCTACATTATTCTCTAAAATGCAGAGTACTTTTGGTTATTTCTTTCTTTAAAATGTGATTTTCACAAGCATAAACTAGATCTATTCAATGTAATTTTTGCTGAAGCCAGTAGTTACAGGTTTAGATTTATTATTTATAACTTATTATATGTGATTAATGAAACTGAACCAAATGAATTTAAAGATTCCATTATATATTGATCTTGAGAACTCACAATGATGACAAAAAACTTTCTCAAAAGTAAATTATCTGAGATTTGTCAAAATAATTATTAAGAAACATTTAAAGATATTAATATCTAAAATCATTAATATGAGCATTATGTCATTTTTAGACATTTTAAACCATCCTGAAGTTCATTCTATAGATTTGGATGTGCAACATACTTTATCCATGTTGTATGGCAATTGCATGTCTAAGAAAAAAAAGAAAGAATGTTTTTTTAATCTCATTTTGAGTTTAGTTTTGAGTGTGTGTTCCAATAAACTTGTCTCTAATCTCACATCAGATAATAAAATTCCTCCCCTTTACAGAAGAAGAGTTGCTACAAACTCAAATACTTTCAGAATCAGGAAGCTCTCTAGATCAGATCCTAACTCTGAGCTGGAGAATGTATGCCACATGATGTGTCTAATTATGATGATCAGGACATGCCCAAATTTATGATTCTGAAGTATATAGTTCATACAGTCTAGCTGCAGTCTACCATTCAGAAACCTCTTTTTACTTTAAAAGTTAGCTTGTAACAAAGCAGACATCCTATCTTTATCAGCTTTCCAAGAAAATTAAGATCGAAAGGGAACCAAAAGTTAACTTTCAGGACAATGACTTTTTTTTAACCCATTGTAAACAAAGCCTAATCAAAAATAACTACTAGGTGGTAAAACAGTAATTGTTGCCAGTTGTAGGAGCTTCTCTTTGTAAAATTTGGAAACTTTGCCTTTTAATAATATGATGATGATCAAGTGAGGAAGAGATCTGAAATCTGAGATCACCAACAAGCAGAGAGTGCAAGTCAGAGACAGAAGAAAAAGACAGCTTGAAAGAGGATAGAATGCAGGACTTTGGACAGAAACAAACCTCACTTTTCAACACTGAATAATTGTATTTATTAATCCTTCAGAAAGGGAAGATTTGCTTTGTGATTAAACAACACTATGTCTGAATTGTACATGGTAAAATTAATTGCCTCTGTGCCTAAGTTAATTGCTAGATATATAACACTAATAATATGTATGTATATGAATAGAGGCAGCATCGTCTTATCAGTCTGAGCCCTGGAGTGAAACTGCCTGGCCCTGTCATACACAAGATATGAGATCTCAATGGAGACCTTCAAAATCCTATTCCTCCATTTTCTAACTGTAGCGTAAAGATAAATATTTTTTCATAGGATTATGTGAAAATGTAATAAGCAGATATAAGTAAAACATTTTTAAAAGTACCAGAAACCATGTAAAGTACTGTTAAATAAGTGAAAGTGATTATTAGTTAGAAAAAATGTAAATTATCCATAATGATATCTAATTATTTTATGTTTATTCTCATTTCCAATACCAAGAATTAATGAGATATGCTTGGAAGTTCAAATAAATATGAATGAAATGAGTCCTAATGACCATAATGTTTTCTTAGGCCAAGGTTATGCAAAAATAGCTATAAATTTGTCACCTAGAACACTTTTACAAACACAGAACATATAGTCTGACTCCACATTTTCCTAGACTGTATCTCTGGGAGTGATTGTCTTAGAGACTGTAGGCATGGGTCTATAGACATAGTAGTTGAAAATTAAAGTCAAATCCACCTCTACCAGTATTGTACAAAATTGGGTTTTGGTAGATAAATATATATTACCATTGTACATATAGCATGATTTAATTTTCAAAGCATCATTTTCATAATTCAGAGTTGAAGTATCAAGATTAAACATGTCCAGCTTTGATAATCAAGTCATTGGCTATAGGTTAGATCTCTGTATCCACGTAGAATTAAACCATCTGTTCATGCATTGAAATAAGCAGACAAAATGTGATGGTGACCATGTTGTGTGTCTGTGCATGTGTGTGCATGAACACATGAATATTTATTATGTTAGATGTATCAATGATGTTCAGTAACTCTCCCTCGTGTGAATGTCCCTCTGCCCAGAGAAGCAGTCCTGCATTGATTAATGGCTATTTAAAGCAAATGTTAATGGATCTAAAGGGAGACATAGACCCCAGAACAATAATAATGGGAGACTTCAACAACGCACTTTCATCAGTGGACAGGTCAGCTGGATAGAAAATCAACAAAGAAACAACAGAGCTATTCTACACTATGGGCCAAATGAACCTAATTGACATCTACAGATCATTTCATCCCACAGCTGCAGAGTGCACATGCTTTTCATCAGTATAACAAACTTTCTATAGAATAGACCATATGCTAGACCTTAAAGCAAGACACATCATATTAAAAAAATGAAATCATACCATGCATTTTCTCTGACCACAATGGAATGAAGCTGGTAATTAACAACTTAAGAAATTTTAGAAAATATGCAAACATGTGGAAATTGAACAATATGCTCCTGAATAAACAGTGGGTCATAGAAAAATCAGAAGGGAAATAAAAAAATTCAAGAAATTAGTGAAGATAACAGCACAACATATCAAAACTTATAGGATAGAGCAAAAGCAGTGTTAGGAGGAACGTTTATAGCAATTAGTGCCTACATCAAGAAACTGGAAAGGATTCAAATAAATGATCTAACAATGCATCTCAAGGATATAGAAAAACAAGAACAAACTAAACCCAAAATTAGTAGGAGAAAAAAATAGAGAAGAAATGAACAAAATTGAAGCAAACAAAAATATAAAAAAGATCAGAAAAAGGAAGAGCTGTTTTTGAAAAAATAAACAAAATTGACAAATCATTGATGCAACTAACCAAAACTAAAAAAAAAAAAAAAAAAAAGAGAAGACTAAAATAGCAGAATCAGAAATGGAAAAGGAGATCTTATAATTGATATCACAGAAATAAAAATTATCATCATAATGGCTACAAACATTAGAAAGGTCATTCACCCAGACCTGGTATGCAGTATGCAAAAATGGTTCAACATGCACAAATCAATAAATGTGATGCATCACATTTACAAACTGAGAAATAAAAATGATACTATTTCAATAGATGCAAAGAAAACATTTAATAAAATAAAATGTGCTTTCATGGTAAACACCTTAAGCAAATTCGTTATAAAGGGAACATTCCTCAACACAATCAAGGGAAGATACAACAAACCCACAGCTAGCATCATAGTGAACAGGAAAGAGTTGGAGGCATTTCCACTAAGATCCAGAACCAGACAATGATGCCTACTTTCACAATTGCTAATCAATGTAGTTCTAGAAATTTTAGGGGGAATCATTAGGCAAGAAAAAGAAATCAATGGGATACAAATTGGAAAGGAGGAAGTCAAATTATCCCTGTTTGCAGATGACGCTATCCTATTTATAGGGAAACCAAAAGACGCTACTAAGAGAATAAGAGGGTTTTGTAAAGTTGCATGATATAGCATCAACACATGAAAACAATAGCCTTTGTGTACACAAACAGTGCCATGGCTGAGAAAGAAATTGTAAGATCAGTCTCAATCACAATAGCTACAAAAATATTTAAGTACCTTAGAAAAAATTTAACCAAAGATGTGAAAGAGCACTACAATGAAACTCAAAAAGGATTAAAGAAAGAAATAGAAGGTACAAAAAAAATGGAAGAATCTTTCATGTTTGTGGATTGGAAGAATTAGTATCATTAAAATGTTCATACTAGGGCTGGCACTGAGGCACAGAAGCTGAATAATGGAAAACGTTGAGGCCCAAGTGCTCAACCTTTATTGCCAAATTTGAATTTCCTTCAGTTTACATAAAAATTTCCCCATCAGTGGTGACCATAGCTTAAGATGGAAAGCTGTTATTTATGATATGGTAGTGTGCTCTTCTCTCCCAATTTGGATGCTCTCTGGCAAGCTGTCCCAAAATTTGGACAGTTCACTTGAGGTTATGAAAAGCCTCTGGACATCACAACTGGACGTACTGGTTGAAGACACCTGGATCTAAAGAAGTGAGGCTTTTCATCACATTCCATTATAAGGAATTCCAAAGATCATCTCAATCTGTTCTACTGATACTTTAATTTTGTGTAATTTTTGAAAATACAGTCTAATACTTTAGTGAAAAGAAAGAAGTTATTAGTGAGACATATGTTTAGAAAGAAATATTTCATAGGTATTCTGAAATCGGTTAGTGGTAAATTTAAGGCTGGAGCATAGCTATATTCAATACCACTCAGTTTAAAGAAGCCCAAGGCCTGATAGTTTCTGAACCGTTAGTAAATAAAGAAACAGCAACAGCTGTATTAATAGATAGTAAAAGAAAGAGATAACAATGTGGTGGCACAGTGTCAGTAACCAGTGAGAGGGACAGATGCGAAGTGAAATACTGGAATGATCAAGCATCAGTTCAAAGTTTCTGGTTTACACTTTCAATAAACTTCTATTATTTAAACAGACTCTTCCTTTTTCTTACAATCCAAAGTTTAATAAATTCTCTCTCTCTCTTTCTCTCTCTTTCCTCCCCACTTTCTCTGTCACATAAATATACAACAATATACAATAATGTAAAGCAAGATTAAAGAAATAGAGCTTAGGGGCTAGTGTGGTATAGTTTAAGAAGCTACGAACTGTAACACTGGCATCCCCTATGAGTGCCGGTTTGTGTCTCAGCTGCTCCACTTCTGCTCCAGCTCCCTCCTAATGGTCAAGGAAATGTTTTAGGATGATGGAGCTCTTCTGTATCTTCCTTGTGGTAATGGTTATATGACTACGCAATCACATGAATCCATCAACCAATGCACTAATAATGGTTAAAGTTTAACTACTGTAAGCTATACCTCAAAATCTCCAAAATTTTAGCTGTAGAAAAGTAAAAGTTTGGATTGTAGATGTTTGTGTAATGGTGGAAAGTTTAATTACAGCTTATCTTGAATTTACATGGTTTCATGATGTTTTAACCTATGATAGTGTGAAAATGATACACAGTATATACAAACTGTACTTTAAATTTTGAATTTTGACTGTTTTCCAGGCTATCAGTAAATAGTACAATACACTCATGAGGGTGGATAGTACTCACAGCAAACTAGCTGTAGCTCCCAGTCACTCCGCTGATGGTTAGAATAAACAATTAACACTATAATGTACTGTATTGTTAACTTATGATGTTTGGTAGGTTAGTTGTATTGAATGCATTTTCAACTTTTGAAACATTTGCTGGGACATATCTCAATTATGAGTCTAAGAGCATCTGTGTGTTTAACTTGAAGTTGAGGAACCCATGAAAACATTATTTGAAAAAAATTAGATATAACTTAATATCCTGTGTATCTTATATAATTGATAATTGATATCAGAGAAATTTTATAAAAGATTGAATTTTTATGGAGCGCATTGAGATATTAACTTCATGGGTCATGACGAAATCTGCTCAGGATTACAGAACAAAAAAGATAATAAAGGAATAAATCACAAAAAATTTTGAATCCTTTGAAAGAATAGTTTGGAGAAAATTTTATTTACATTATCATTAGCTTATTTCTTTTTTTTTAACTTTTATTTAATAAATATAAATTTTCAAAGTACAGCTTTTGGATTACAGTGGCTTTTTCCCCCAAAAATACCAAACCATCTGCAACCCTCCCATCTCCCATGCCCTCTTCCATCCATTTCAACATCAACTCATTTTCAATTATCGTTATATTACAAAAGATCAATTTCATATATATTAAGTAAAGTTGTCAACAGATTGCACCTACACAGAAACACAAAGTGTAAAGTTCTATTTGAGTACTAGTTATACCATTAATTCACATAGTACAACACATTAAGGACAGAGATCCTACATGGGAAGTAAGTGCACAGTGAATCCTGTTGTTGATTTAACAATTGACATTCTTGTTTATGGCATCAGTAATCACCCTAGGCACTTGCCATGAGTTGCCAAGGCTATGGAAGCCTTTTGAGTTCACCGACTTTGATCTTATTCCGACAGGGTCATAGTCAAAGTGGAAGTTCTCTCCTCCCTTCAGAGAAAGGCACTTCCTTCTTTGATGGCCCATTCTTTCCACTGGGATCTCACTCACAGAGATCATTCATTTAGGTCATTTTTTTTTTTTTTTTTTTGCCAGAGTGTCTTGGCTTTCCATGCCTGAAATGCTCTCATGGGCTTTTTAGCCTTATCTGAATGCCTTAAGGGCTGATTCTAAGGCCAGAGTGCTGTTTAAGATATCTGCCATTCTATGAGTCTGCTGTATATTCCGCTTCCCATGTTGGGTCATTCTCTCCTTTTTAATTCTATCAGTTAGTATTAGCAGACACTAGTCTTGTATATGTGATCCCTTTTACTCTTAATCCTATCATTATGATCAATTGTGAACTGAAATTGATCACTTGGACTAGTGAAATGGCATTGGTACATTCCATCTTGATGGGATTGAATTGGAATCCCCTGGCGCATTTCTAACTCTACCATTAGGGGTAAGTCTGATTGAGCATATGCCAAACTGTACATCTCCTCCCTGTCGTATTCCCAGTCTTATATTTAAGAGGGATCACTTTTCAGTTAAATTTAAACACCTAAGAATAACTGTGTGTTAATTATAATTCAACCACTAGTATTGAGTGGAACAAAAAAAAATAATAAAAGGGATAAAGTCCTAAGTTGTTCCTGCACAGTCAGGGCAAGGACTGATCAAGTCATTGTTTCTCATAGCGTCCATTTCACTTCAACAGGTTTCCTTTTTGGTGCTCGGTTAGTTGTCAACAATGGGAGAACATATGATATTTGTCCCTTTGGGACTGGCTTATTTCATTCAGCATGATGTTTTCCAGATTCCTCCATTTTGTTGCAAATGACCAGATTTCATTTTTTATGCTGCCTAGTATTCTATAGAGTACATATCCCATATTTTCTTTATCCAGTCTACTGTTGATGGGCATTTAGGTTGATTCCAGGCCCTAGCAGACAGCCCTTTTATTTGCCAATTTACTTTCCTTTGGGTAAATTTCAAGGAGTGGTGATGATATGGTAGGGTTATAATCAGGTTTCTGAGGAATCTCCAGACTGACTTCCATAGTAGCTGTACCCGTTTGCATTCGCACCTAGAGTGGGTTAGTGTCCCTTTTTCCCCACATCCTCTCCAGCATCTGTTGTTGGTAGCTTTCTGTATGTAAGCCGTTCTAACCTGAGTAAGGTGAAACCTCATTGTGGTTTTGATTTGCATTTCCCTGATGGCTAGTGATCCTGAACATTTTTTCACGTGTCTCTTGGCCATTTGGAGTTCTTCTTTTGAAAAATGTTTACTTAGGTTCTTGGCCCCTGTAAAGTGGATTGTTTGTTTTGTTGTTGTGGAGTTTCTGGATCTCTTTGTAGATTCTTTATCGGTTGCATAGTTTTTAAATATTTTCCCATTCTGTCAGTTGCCTCTTCACTTTCCTGACTGTATATTTTGCAGTACAGAAACTTCTCAATTTGATGCAATCTCAATTGTGAATTTTGGCTTTGACTGCCTGTGCCTCCGGGATATTTTCCAAAAAGTTTTGCCTGTGCTTTTATATTGCAGGGTTTTTCCAATGTTCTCTAATAATTTCATGGTGTTGGGTCATAGATTTAGAGCTTTAATCCATGTTGAGAGGATTTTTGTGTAAGATGTAAGGTAGGGAGCCGGCGCCGTGGCTCAATAGGCTAATCCTCCACCTTGCGGCGCCGGCACACCGGGTTCTAGTCCCGGTTGGGGCGCCGGATTCTGTCCCGGTTGCCCCTCTTCCAGGCCAGCTCTCTGCTATGGCCAGGGAGTGCAGTGGAGGGTGGCCCAGGTGCTTGGGCCCTGCACCCCATGGGAGACCAGGAAAAGCACCTGGCTCCTGGCTCCTGCCAGGATCAGCGCGGTGCGCCGGCTGCAGCGGCGGCCATTGGAGGGTGAACCAACGGCAAAGGAAGACCTTTCTCTCTCTGTCTCTCTCTCTCACTGTCCACTCTGCCTGTCAAAAAAAAAAAAAAAAAAAAAGATGTAAGGTAGGGGTCTTGCTTCATGATTCTGCACATGGAAATCCAGTTTTCCCAACACCATATATTGAATAAACTGTCCTTGCCCCAGGAATTGGTTTAATTCCTGGAACAAATATAAGTTGGCTGTGGATACTTGGGTTGATTTCTGGTGTTTCTATTCTGTTCCATTGGTCTATCCATCTGTTTCTGTACCAGTACCATGCTGTTTTGATTAAAACTACCCTGTAGTATGTCCTAAAATCTGGTATTGTGATGCCTCTGGCTTTGTTTTTGTTGTACAAGATTGCTTTAGCTATTCAAGGTCCTGTGCCTCCATATGAATTTCATCATCATTTTTACTAGATCTGAGAAGAATGTCTTTGATATTTTGATTGGTATTGCATTGAATCTGTAAGTTGCTTTTGTGAGAATGGACTTTTTGATGATATTGATTCTTCCAATCCATGAGCATGGAAGATTTTTCCATTTTTTGGTATCCTCTTCGATTTCTTTCTTTAAGATTTTGTAATTTTCATCAGAGATTTTTGAAGTCCTTGGTTAAGTTTATTTCAAGGTATTTGATTGTTTTTGTAGCTATTATGAATGGGATGTTAAAAGTTCTTCCTCAGCCATGGCATTGTCTGTGTATACAAAGGCTATTGATTTTTGCACATTGATGTTTATATCCTGCTACTTTGCCAAACTCTTCTATGAGTTCCAATAGTCTCTTAGTATAGTTCTTTGGATCCCCTAAATAAAGAATCATATCATCTGCAAAGAGGGATAGTTTGAGTTCTTCCTTCCCAATTTGTATCCCTTTAATTTCCTTTCTTGCCTAATAGCTATGGCTAAAACTTCCAAAACTATATTGAAAAGCAGTGGTGAGAGTGGGCATCCCTGTCTGGTACCAGATCTCAGTAGAAAGCTTCCAACTTTTCCCCATTCAATAGGATGCTGGCCATGGGTTTTTCAAAAATTGCTTTGATTGTATTGAGGAATGTTCCTTCTATACCCAATTTGCTTAGAGTTTTCATCATGAATGGGTGTTGTATTTTATTGAATGCTTTTTCTGCATCAATTGAGATAATCATACGGGTTTTCTTCTGCAGTTTGTTAATGTGGTGTATCACATTGATTGATTTGCAAATGTTGAACCATCCCTGCATACCAGGGATAAATCCCACTTGGTCTGGGTGGATGATCTTTCTGATATGTTGTTGCATTTTATTGGCCAGAATTTTATTGAGGATTTTTGCGTCTATGTTCATAAAGGAAATTGGTCTGTAATTTTCTTTTTCAGGCTTAGTGATTAAGGTGATGCTGGCTTCATAGAAAGAATTTGGGAGGAATCCCTCTTCTTCGATTGTTCTGAATAGTTTGAGAAGAATTGGAGTTAGTTCTTCTTTAAATGTCTGGTAGAATCCAGCAGTCAATCCATCCAGTCTTGGGCTCTTCATTGTTGGGAGGGCCTTTAGTACTGATTCAATTTCTGTCTCAGTTATGGGTCTGATTAGGTTTTCTATGTCTTCCTGGTTCAATTTAGGTGGTTGCATGTGTCCAGGAATCTATCCATTTCTGATAGATTTCCCTGTTTGCTGGCACACAAGTCCTTGTAGTAATTTCTGATGACTCTTTTCTCTTTTTATTTCTGTGGTGTCTGTTGTTACATTACCTTTTTCATCTCTGATTTTATTGATTTGGGTCTTTTCTCTTTTTTTAGTTAGTTGGGCCAATGGGGTGTCAATTTTGTTTATTTTTTCAAAAAACCAGCTCCTCGTTTGGCTGATTTTTTGTAATTTTTTGGATTCAATCCTGTTGATTTCTTCTCTGATTTTAATTATTTCTCTTCTCATACTGGATTTGAGTCTGGTTTGCTGTAGATTTTCTACATCCTTGACGTGAATTGAAAGCTCATCTATTTGGTGCCTTTCCAATTTCTTGATGTAGGCACCTATTGCTATACACTTTACTCTTAATACTGCTTTTGCTGTTTCCCATAAGTTTTGATATGTTGTGTTGTTATCCTCATTTACTTCCAGAAAGTTTTTGATTTCTCTTTTGATTTCTTCTGTGACCCATTGTTCATTCAGGAGCATGTTGCTCAATCTCCATGTGTTTGCATATGCTTTAGGGATTCCTGAGTTGCTAATTTCCAGCTTCATTTCACTGTGGTCTGAAAAACTGCATGGTATGATTCCAATTCTTTTGAATTTGCTGAGACTTGCTTTATGGCCTAGTATGTGGTCAATCCTAGAGTAGGTTCCATGCACTGCTGAGAAGAATGTAAATTCCTGAAGTGTAGAATGAAAAGTTCTGAAGATATCTGCTAGATCCATTTGGGCTATAGTATCAATTAAATCTGCTGTTTCCTTGTTGATCTCTGTCTGGTTGATCTATTGTTGAAAGTGGGGTATTGAAGTCCCCTAATAATATTGTATTGGAGTCTAAGTCTCCCTTTAAGTCCCTTAACATATCTTTTAAATAAAACAGTGCCCTGTAATTAGGTACATATATGTTTATAATAGTTACATCTTCATGTTGAATTGATCCCTTTATCATTATATAGTGCCCCTCTTTGTCTCTCTAAACAGTTTTTTTGTTAAAATTTATTTTGTCTGATATTAAGATGTCTACGCCAGCTCCTTTTTGGTTTCTGTTGGCATGGAATATCTTTTTCCAACCTTTCACTTTCAGTCTGCATGCATCTTTGTTGGAAAGATGTGTTTCTTGTAAGCAATAAATAGATGGGTTTTGTTCTGTAATCCATTCAGCCAGTCTGTGTCTTTTAACTGGAGAGTTAAGGCCGTGTGACTATTGATTAGTAGTGACTTTGCCCTGCCATTTTCCCAAAATATTTTCTAGTATATGCTTTGAGCTTCCTGTGATCTTTTACTGGGAGTTTTTCTTCCCTTAACTTCTTTCATATTGATGGCCATGTTTCTGTGTTTCTGTGTTTCTCTGTGTAGCACATCTTTAAGCCTCTTTTGCAGGGCTGGGCGTGTGGTGAAATTCTTTCAATTTCTGTTTGCTATGAAAGAGCTTTATTTCACCTTCATTCACAAATGAGAGCTTTGCAGGATATAATATTCTGGGCTGGCAGTTCTTTTCTCTTATTACTTGGGCTATTCTCGCCATTCCCTCCTAGCCTGTAGGGTTTCTGATGAGAAGTCTGCTGTGAGTCTAATTGGTGATCCTCTGAGAGTAATCTGACGTTTCTCTCTTTCACATTTTAGAATCTTTATGTTTCACTGTGGTGAGTTTGATTACTACATGTCGTGGTGAGGATCTCTTTTGGTCATGATTATTGGGGGTTGCATGTGCTTCCTGTACTTGGATGTCTTTGTCCTTCTCCAAACCTAGGAAGTTTTCTCCTAGTATCTCACTAAAAAGGCCTTCTAATCCTTTCTCCCTCTCCATGCCTTCAGGAACTCCTAGAACCCAAATGTTGGGTTTTTTAAAAGTATCCTGTACATTCACAACAATATTTTTTAGATTTCTGATTTACTCTTATTTTCTTTGGTTTGACTGTATACTTTCCTGTGCTCTGTCTTCTACATCCAATATTCTCTCTTCTATCTCACTGATACTGTTGTTAAGGCTCTCAAATGCGTTTGTCATTTGTTCCATTGAATTCTTCATCTCATTTTGATTTCTCTTCAATATCACAATTTCGTGTTCTGCTAAATTCCTCATTTCATTTTGATTCCTCCTTAAGATTTCATTTTTATGAGAGAGATTTTCTATCCTGTCTAGTAAGGATTTCTGTAGTTCATTAATTTGTTTTTGAGAACTTCTAAATGTTCTTATCATAAATCCATATCTATCTCATCATCTTCATAATCTTGTATTGGAGTATCATGTTCATTTTGGTGCATCATAATGTCTTCCTTGTTCTTGTTTCCTTGGTTTCTGCATTTGTTGTTTGGCATTGTGGAGATATTCTTTGGTTTCTTCTTCTTCTTTTTTTTTTTTTTTTTTTTTTTTTTTTGCTGGGGTGGTTTTTCTCATTATACTATGACTCTAGATTAAGTGGATTGTCTGCTTTTGGTGAATCTTTAGAGGCTTGTGGTGGGTGTGGCCAGAGAGCTCTGTTCAGTTCTTCAGGGCTAAGGGTGTGCCAATGGTGACACACCCAGGTTTGGTGTGGTAAATCTTCTCTCTCTCTCTCTCTTTTAAATCAGAAGGGAAGTAATTCTGCACAGCTGAGCTACTCTCCTTGAAGGCAATCAGTGCCTGAGCGCTAGCCTCATTGGGTATAATGTCTGTCTGCTCTGTCCCAAGGACCTCACAAAGGATCTGTGCAGTCCTCAGTGTAAGCTTGGATTCCCCTGCAGTGTCTCTCACCAGGTTGCCAAGGTTGAGGTAACTGATTTCTAATTTTAATATTTCACACCAACATAGATTATTACACTTAATATTGATTATCCATTTCATAGGTTTACATTAGTTTCTATTTCATGACTCACTTTTTTCCTGCCAGTTCTTAAAATTAGTTGTGTAGTTATTGCAAATTTCAAGCTAGCTGTTAGATAGACTCAGTAAGTGCATTAAGTATAGCAAATGGTCAAATCTGACCTTTGGATTCTGACAGCTGAGGGGTAATTGTGTTGAAATCATATCCCTTCCAGAGGAAAACCTTGCTGAACATCAACCCCCTGCTTAAATAAAATGGGGTTATTTTTTCCTTACCAGGTGAATCTTTTGACATTTTGATTCCAAGTATCATTACCTTTGTCTAGCCTGTGGATTGCTGAGTTCTCTGTAAGTGTGCTTTAATAGCCTCAATGTGTCATGAAATATTTATAGTCTTTTTGTGCTGTGAAGATTTTGAATAATTTTACTTATACCCATTATTATTAATGAAATGGCTTATGTAAAAGAGGCCACAATGTATCCAAGGTGTCTTGTGCAAGTACAGTTTTTCTGACATAAATGTGTATTTTGAATATTTTGATGGAACTTATTGAAAAGTCAAATATTTATTCAAATCATCTGGATATTATCTTTTACACATTTCAAAAGGATGATTCAATTGAGAAGAATAAGTTAACTAACATTTTTAATAAAAACTGAATTTTAAAACCTGGATCAATTGAGTCTGAGAAATGTATATAAATAATAAATTAATATCTATTGAGTACTTGAAATTATGCCAGACACTGTGGTAAGTATAAACACAGAATGAAATAGCACTTTCTAATTCAAAGGGATTTCTTTTCATTCTTATTATTTATTATGTGCGTGTGGGGTATATGTCTAACATATATAAAATATAAATATATGGGGCCTACGCTGTGGCACAGCAGGTTAAAGCCCTTGCCTGAAGCACCAGCATCCCATATGGGTGCCAGTTCTAGTCCTGTGTGGTTCTAGTCCTGGCTGCTCCTCTTCTGATCCAGCTCTCTGCTATGGCCTGGGAAAGCAGTGGAAGATAGTCCAAGTGCTTGGGCCCCTGGACCCACTGGGAGACTCAGAAGAAGCTCCTGGCTCCTGGCTCCTGGCTCCTGGCTTCAGATCGGCCCAGCTCCAGCCATTGTGGCCATCTGAGGAGTGAACCAGTGGATGGAAGACCTCTCTCTCTATCTCTACCTCTCTCTGTAACTCTGTCTTTCAAATAAATAAAATATATAAAAATATATATATAAATAAATGATATGTAATTGTATCCCTTTGGTTAGTATACAAAGTGCTTATTTTCTTTCATTGTTTTTGGTTAACTTTTTCAGGTTTCTAGTTATTTCTAGGGAAATAACCTACCTATCTTTTTTTTTTGACAGGCACAGTTAGAGAGAGAGACAGAGAGAAAGGTCTTCCTTCTGTTGGTTCACCCCCCCCCCCAAATGGCTGCTATGGATGGCATGCTGCACCAATCCGAAGCCAGGAGCCAGGTCCTTCCTCCTGGTCTCTCATGCAGTGCAGGGCCCAAGCACTTAGGCCATCCTCCACTTCCCTCTCGGGCCACAGCAGAGAGCTGGACTGGAAGAGGAGCAACCAGGACAGAATCCAGCGCCCCAACCGGGACTAGAACCCGGGGTGCCAGTGCCACAGGTGGAGGAGTAGCCAAGTGAGCCGCGGCGCAAACCCATAACTACCTATCTTTTTTAAAAAAGATTTATTTATTTATTTTGAAAGTCAAAATTACACAGAGAGAGAAGGAGAGGCAGAGAGAGAGAGGTCTTCCATCTGTTGGTTCACTCCCCAGCTGGAGCTGTGCTGATCTGAAGCCAGGAGCCAGGGACTTCTTCCAGGTCTCCCATGAGGGTGCAGGGAGCCCAAGGAGTTTCCCAGGCCATATGAGAGAGCTGTGTTGGAAGTGGAGCAGCCAGGTCTCAAACCAGCACCCACATGGGATACCAGCACTGCAGGCGGTGGCTTTACCTGCTGTCCCACAGCGCTGGCCCCATAACCTACCTATCTAAAACATAGCCAGAAATCACGGTGAGGATACTATTTTTGCAATGTAAGGAAAAGTGCCTAGTGAAAGAAATCATCCAAATTATAGTTCATTCTAACATGTCTGGATAAATATTTGTCAAGTTTAGCAAAACGTTGACTGATGTCAAATCATTAATACAGTGATTAGCCAAACTTTGAGTAATGTTAAAGAAATATTGATCTTCTATAAAGAAGATAAAGGGGGCTGATTATGTGGGCAGCAGCTTAAACCATAGCCCGCAGTGCTGGCATCCTATGTCAGAGCATCACCAGTTGGAGTCTTGGCTGTTCTGCTTCCACCCCAGTTCACTGCTAATGCACCTAGGAAAGCAGCAGAGGTTGACCCAGATGACATTCTTAACTGCTGGCTTTGGCCTAAACCAGCCCCATCCTTTGCAGCCATTTTGGGTGTGAACCAACAGATGGAGAAACTCTGTCTCTCCCTCTCTTTCTCTGCATCTCAGATAAAATAAAATAATTTTTTAAAAAGAAGACAAAATAATTATGCAAAGGCAGAGAGAAGCATTAGATTAAAATCATTTATAAAGCTCAGATCTGCTATTTAGGATGCATAAAAGTATGTGACTGGGTCATTTCAGGGCAGCTTAAGGTAGAAAAACAATACTTCTCTATTGAAATTAGAGCTGTATTAGTCATTAGCAATGAATTGCTGCCAGATTTTCTGAATTCATGTAGCAATTTAACTTGCGTAATGATATGTATGAAGATTTGTTCTTGATAATAAAATGCCTGCCTTGCCTTTTCATTGAACCTAAACTCTGGGATGTGTATTTTATAAATTTAGCTTTATCTATCTCTTAGGTGTATTTTGAAGGCTAATACCAATTTTAAAATTTAGGGCTTTAATAAGCCTCTTGGAATAATGTGCAGTTATATGGATACTATACCAAATAGATTACATATTATGTGGAAAGATTTTTCGTTTTGAGAATTAAACTCAAAATTGACTTACCTTTTAAATGAAGGCAGCATGGGAAAGAGATACATGCATTCCCATGTTTAAAGCAGCACTATTTACTGGAGAAAATATAAGAAATCTATCCTGATGTTCATCAGTAGATGGATAGACAAAGCAAATGTGGTATATATACACAATGGAGCAATATTCAGTTATAAAATATGAAATCCTAATGCTTGCATGTGGGGAGCAATCCGGACTAGACTGAGTTACTGGAATTAAGACTTATTCTATGCATCTGCTCTCCCACAATATGGCGCTGGGAGAGAAGTAAACGGCTTCTGCACAGCTGCCTCCAGTTCAACCAATAAACTGTAGGACTTGCTCCTGATTGGAGGAGAGCAGCGTACTCGGCGTGTGGGCAGCCGAGTTGGGATTGGCAGAGGAGGACTATAAAGGAGGAGAGAGACGGCATGCACCAGGAACATCTAAGGGGAACATCTAGCTGAAGGAACACCTGTGCAGCCCCCGAGAAAGCCGGCCGGCGGTGTGCCGCTCCCCTGCGGAAGTGGGGAATGTGGCCAGGGGGAACTGCCCTTCCACGGAGGTGGAAGGGATAGTAGCCAACCCGGGAAGAACCAGCAGCAAACCCGGGGAGGGCCGAGCAGACGAAAGAACAGCGCAGGGTCCTGTGTCGTTCCTCCACCAAGAGGGGGAGCGACACTTGCACAAAATGGATAGAATTGGAAATCATGCTAAGTGAAATAAGCTAGACACAGACAAATGCTATGTGTGCTTTCTCATATTTGGAAATTATATATATAGTAAAAAATGCCTTGATGCCATATTATTTGGTATATAGATATTTATAAATGTCATTTTATTGAATTATAGTCCTTATATAAAATATATCAGTCTTTCCTCATATTATGATATTTTTTCATGAATTCTGCATTTGTGATAGTAATATAATTGCCCCCTGCAAGGAAAGTATATATGTGTGTTTGTGTGTGTGTGTGTAATGTTTACATATGAAGCAAAAAATTCTCAAAATGTTAAAACTTGTTAAGTCTGTGTACTGATTGAAATCTTTTATAATATTCTGAACTATTCAAAATATTTTAGTACAAAAAATAAAAATTTTCTTAACCATTTGAAAAATTAAAATGAGAGCATATCAGGAGTTAGTTTTAAATCTGTTTTTAGTTTTCAAAGGTGATAATATTTTATATCAATGCTGAATGCTCACAAGATAGTAGTAGTAGTAGACTCTTTATTGCAATGGAAGCTGGAAAACAGCAATTGAAGTAAGAACTTAAAATCACTGGAGAAGAATAAGGAAAATGTGGCACATAAGCCACGGAAGCTGAGTGTTTTGTGAAGGGGACTAAATGTCAAATACTTTAAAGAGATTAAAACTAAGAAAATGCTTTTGATCCTGCAATTAGAAAGAATTTTATAATTCTTTGATTATTTTATCTTGGCCCTAAATTCCCAACATATGAGACATTGTGACCCAATACTAGCCTTTCAAACTGAATCTAAACTTGAAGATTTTCCAAAGGAAAAATGTAATGAAATGATCTATCTAAAACTAGTCTCTATATAAAGTATGTGATGGTAAAATAGACTGTTTTTCTTATTCCTAACTGTTCTAAAAGATGATGTTATGTAAAGCAATAATTTAACAGTGTGTTAGGTGATTAGTGAATAAAACAAGTGAAATAAAGGACAACAATATCGCAAGGGATGTGAGGGAGGAATTGGGACACTCTGTATCAGGTACCTGTGGTATACATGGGGGAGAATAGTGTTATTGGAAAGAGCGGTTAGATTAAACTGTATGAGGTGGACTTTAGAGCAACTACCCACATAAATTTTAAAACAGTATAACTGAAAAACTAAGAGAGAAAGGCTATCTTCAGTTCTTTAACAAGAGGATTTCTCTACAGGGCAACTTATCATATGGCCAATTGCTTCATTAATGCTAATAAGAGAAATTGCTAGAATGTGGAAGTTACAGTCTACCATTACATAATCATGGAAGTGACATTCCTTCACTCAAGTCAGAAGTCCTGCCTGCTCACAAAGGGAGGATATTATATAAGAGTGTAATGCCAACAGATGAGGATTATTGGGGGCCACTTTTGATTCTCTCTGCCTTAGTCGATGATTTTCTGGTCTGAGGGACATTCCCTTTGGAAAATGTAACTATTTATGGCATGACATACTGCATCAAGTTGAGAAGGAAAAGCCCCATCTATATCAATCTTCTAACCTATATTTACTTACTTTAATCCGCCAAACTATTTCTATTTTGTGTGTGTGTGTGTGTGTGTGTGTGTGAGACTTTCAGAGAGTGCAGAAGTCACTAGCCTTGAATCATCTGCACTGTGTTTTCCTCCATGCTAGGTCCACAAGTCTTTCTCTTTGCTTTATAATCTTTCCTCTAGCTTACATGGAGAGAAGTATCTTTTATCACTTCTCAGCCTTTTGGCTAAGTTCAAGTGTGGAGAGAAGCATCATTTTCCTTTCCAAATGTCATGCACTAGCATCTATCCACTTTTCATTGACAAGGTTTTATTCCACTAGCCTGCCAATATGATCATATTTCCACAAACAGAAATTTCCTTATCTCCCGCATATCTTCATAGTTCCCACTTTCATTTGCATTTAAAAAGAATTAAAATAATATTCCAGAGTTAATGATTATATTTTCTCACTTCCTAAAGCTAGTATCACATGGCTTTTCATCCTAATATTCTAAGGGACCCTTTTAAATATTATTTCTTATTTTCCCTATCCAGTGATTTCTTTATTCTTACCATATTAACCAAAATTTTTCCCTTATTATGCTTTTTCTGGACGTCATAATACTCGCCCAATTGGTTTTCCAATTCCCATACATTCTAAGCCAATTTGTCCTATACACTGCAGCTCAATAAAACACATAAATTTAATTAGGTTACATGATTCCCCAGAACAACTTAATTAAAGGTTAAAAAAATCCTATATTTGGTGTTAATACTATCACACAATTTTTTTAAAAGATTTATTTTATTTATTTGAAAGACAGAGTTACAGAGAGAGGTAGAGACAGAGAGAGAGGTCTTCCATCGGCTGGTTCACTCCCCAGATGGCCACAGCGGCTGGAGCTGCGCCAATCCAAAGCCAGGAGTCAGGAGCTTCTTCTGGGTCTCCAAACTGGGCGCGGGGCCAAGGACTTGGGCCATCTTTTACTGCTTTCCCAGGCCATAGCAGAGAGCTGAATTGGAAGAGGAGCAGCCAGGACTAGAACCAGCGCCAATATGGTATGCTGGTGCTTCAGGCCTGGGCTTTAACCTGTTGTGCCATAGCACCGGCCCCTATCACACAAAATTTTAAAAGTAATTGATTCAAAAGTAATAACCAAATTAATTCCATAACTGTAGGTATATTACTGTTTATTCTTTACTACCTATTGACTATTCTCCATGGTCTAAAACAAAATGTAGCATGAGAACATAGCCAAATTTTAATACTTTTGATTCTAAAATTAGCTAGCTATAAGACTTCAAGTAACTCTCTTCATTTTTCAACTTATTACCCAGTCCGATTTTTGTAGTATTAAACATTTGATTTATTTGATTTTAAATGGATTTTTGCCACTCTTGAAAATGATAATTTTGTGGCTAAAGATGTTTTTTATTAGACATCAGTGATATTTTGTTTCACCTGGATCTAATCAGTTGTAAGTATATAAGATACTCAATAGTATAAAATTTTAAAAATCAGATATCCCAAGTGCTGTATTTGAACTGTACATTTTTTTTGCAAAATTAGAGATAATGCTGGTTTTTCTCAAAGAAATATATTTGATATTCAAAAAGTCGCTTGATATTAAACAGGGATTAGGAACAGCCTCCTGTTCTTTAGACTAACATTTTGAGTTTGAAGTATCTGTATAGACATGATCTTCTGTCAGTTTGAACAGAATCTTACTAATCCACCTGACATTAATTCATTTTAGTCATCTTCTTGTGAGCGATAGAGAGGAAAGCTGTCAGAAAGTTCTTAACATAGCTGAAATGCATCTGCCAAGGTTTATTTTTCATACTGTCAGATCGCCAAGCAGGGTTATTCTTAGTGTGCCAAATATATTTTCATTATTCTTGACTTTACAAGCATAGTATGATGTTTCCTTTAATGAAAGTGTAGTAGATTCTTGTGTTCTACAATTTGTCAGTGCAATGTATTTTCAGAATTATGAACGTTTTAAATTTCAGTATTGACCATTGTTTGATATTTGTCTTATAGAAGATAAAATAGTTTTTTTTTTTTTTTTTTTTTTTTGACAGGCAGAGTGGACAGTGAGAGAGAGAGACAGAGAGAAAGGTCTTCCTTTGCCATTGGTTCACCCTCCAATGGCCGCCGCAGCTGGCGCGCTGCGGCCGGCGCACCGCGCTGATCCGATGGCAGGAGCCAGGAGCCAAGTGCTTTTCCTGGTCTCCCATGGGGTGCAGGGCCCAAGCACCTGGGCCATCCTCCACTGCACTCCCTGGCCACAGCAGAGGGCTGGCCTGGAAGAGGAGCAACCGGGACAGAATCTGGCGCCCCGACCGGGACTAGAACCCGGTGTGCCGACGCCGCAAGGCGGAGGATTAGCCTAGTGAGCCGCGGCGCCGGCAGAAGATAAAATAGTTTTAGATAATTAATGTAAAAATAATGTCATCAATGAAAGAACATTGCATTTTTATCCTTGTAAGATCAAGACAGAATCTTTACACCTATTTATGACATGATAATCAACGTTTTACATATTTTAATTTTTTTAAATTATTTTTAATACTAAGTTATTGAATGTCTGTTGAGGTTTAGGCCTCATGTGTTCAAGTGTCAAAAGTACTTATATATGATGTTTCATTCATTTCTTTTCCTATGTCAAATTACTTGTCTAGAACCAAACGACACAAAAAAACCTGTAACTGTGCTTCCTGGGCTTGTCTAGTCTAGTAAAATCTTGTTTTAAATAGACAACTCTAGAATAACAGGCACAAAAACATTGATGTAAGAGATAAATTATGAGTTCATTCAGTAAGTAAGTATTGAGAAACCCAGTGGTAACACTGAGTGAAATTAAAAAAGTGATCCCTTAATTAAGATATATTATGGCTGTCTGGTGCAATGCTATTGTAGTAGAAAACACAAATCTATGATGTCCACAATGCAAATTTGCTTCCTGTAATTGTGCAGTGCACAGCCTGTCTAACACTGATGGTGATGAACAACTATATCCTTGTTCTTGAGGAGACACAAAAGATTAAGATACATATGGGGCTGGCTCTATGGTGTAGTGGGTAAAGCTGCCACCTGCAGTGCCAGCATCCAGTATGGGCGCTGGTTCGAGACCTGGCTGATCCAGATCTGATTCAGCTCTCTGCTATGGCCTAGGAAAGCAGTAGAAGACCACCCAAGTCCTTGGGCCCCTACACCTGCATGAGAAGACCCAGAAGAAGCTCCTGGCTTCTGATTGGTGCAGCTCTGTCCATTGCAGCTAATTGGGGAGTGAACCAGCAGATGGAAGAACTCTCTCTCTCTCTCTCTCTCTCTGCCTCTCCTTCTCTCTCTGTAACTCTTGTCTTTCAAATAAATAAATCTTTAAAGAAAAAGATACATACAGAAATAGTTAAGTCATCTGATTAAAAGAGAAAAGAAAGAAGTGCCTGCAAAAAGAAAACAAGGGTTTGGAAGAAGGTATTAGATGATGCCTCTCTGGTCAAGGGATATACCCACTAAGATCCCAAAGATGAGAAGAAATTTACCATGTGGAAACTGTGGGACAGAACAGAATGAGCTGCATGTGCAGGGTCTGTATCTTAGTCTATCTGGGCTACTATAACGTAACACCTTTGACTGGGTGGCTTATAAACAATGAGCATTTATGTCTTATAGTTCTGGAGGCTAGGAAGTTCAAGATCAAGGCAGCAGCAGGAGGTAATCACCTCCCTATGGACCCACCTCCAAACACAGCTCAGTGGGGATTAGGATTAAACATATGCATTTTGAGAGATATAAAAACATTAGGTCCAATTCAGGAACTGAAAGATGTGTGAGGATTCAAAGAAAGCTAGATTGACTAGAGTTCATGAAACTGGAGAGAAAGCAGACTAATTGGAAATGGCTATATTCAACAGTAGAAACAGTTTTATAAATTAGGGTCTATGTGTGTGAAAGAGTACCCTGTAGCCACTGATGAAAATGTCCGAAGGCTGTTCTATAGTATGCTGAATTTTTCATCATACATCAAATGCAGAGTATAAAACCCCACTGTAGGTATATAGATTACCCAATTTTCCAATTTATCTGTATGAAAGAAATATAATATACAAAGATATTCAAAGCAATTATTTCCCATGGTGAGATTATGGGTTATTTGATTTTTATTTTAGTGTTGTCTATATAAAATATTGTACTCAGTATATCATCATACATGTGTGCAAGGAGACATCCATGAAAATTTTGATGCTGTATATTTAAAAAGTAGAATTTGTCTTTTGATAAAGGAGTAAATTAATAGACTGTGTTTTAATCACATAATAGAATACTTACTAATGGGTAAAATGAGAAAAAACCTAGAGCATCCATAAACATACATAAAAATTAAGTGTAACTTTTAAATAATTCAAAATTAATTTCAAAAGTATAGCTATGCTGAAATACAGTTTGTATAAACTTTTTATATATTTATTTATTTGAGAGACAGAGTGATTGGTTTCTCATCTGCTGGTGCACTCCCCAAATGTTTGCAACAGATAGACCTGGGTTAGGCTGAAGCCTAGGACCAGGAACTCAATCCATTTTTCCTCTCTGGGTGGCAGGAACCCAGCCACTTGAGTCATCAATTGCCTACAAGGATGTTCATCAGCAGGAAGCTAGAATTGGGAGCAGAGCCAGGACTTGAAGCCAGGCACTTCAGAATGGGGTGCAGGTATCCCAAGTGACATCTTAACAGCTATACCAAATGCCTTTCCTTATAAATATTAAAACAAGTTTTATATATTGTTTATAGATACTACATATACAGGGTATATATGTATGAATTTAATATAAAACATGCTAATTATATGCTTTAGTTTCAGAAAATGGTTACCAGGAAGGAATAGAGAAATGAATAAAGCAGTAACTAAGTAACTTTAGCTGCATTTATAATTCTTATTTCTTTTTAAAATAGATTAATCTGAAGCAAATATAACAAAGTTTTACTGCTGTTTAATCTTGTTCTCATTATACTAATCTGTATGTTAAATCTTATATTAAAAAACATGTTGGGACTCACTACTACATGTGGGTATCATTCCTCAAGGATTACCCTATATTGGAACATCCCAGGTCAATCTAAAATTGTTATTATAAAATAAGACATACAAACTGAAGAGAACTGAAAATAAACAAATAAACACAGCTTACAAGCAGCTATAATCACCACTTAGATTAAGAAACAGAACATCATGTCTCTAATACCAAGTAGACTATTTTCCTATTTTTGAACTTTTTGTAAATGAGAATCTACTGTAGAGATTATTTTATATGTTGCAGCTTCAGCTCTGTTTTGTGTTTGGGTGTCATTAATTTTCACTGCCCTAAAATGATTATTCATATTCCTGTTAATGGACATTTGGATTGTTTCTACTTTTAGCTATATGAGAAATGTTGCTTTGCATTTGTGCGTGGTATAAGCACATGTGGGAGTTGTGTGTGTGTGTTCTGGTGTACACATGCATACATTTCTCTAAGCCAAATGTTTAGGAATGAAGAATTGTGGGAGATGCTTATCTTCACTTTGCAACTGTAGTAAGCTGTCTTCCAAAAGTGATGGTACAATTTAGTATTCCTACCAGCCATTTACCAAAATTCCAGTTGATGTACTTCTTCACTATCATTTGTTACATCAAAATATTCACCAGTTAGGTTAGTGTCTAGTAGTGTATCTTTGCAAACAAAGTCATTTTTAGTTCTTTGATTTGTAATGTGGTTGAGCCCAGTTTCAAGGGATTGAGTAACTTAGATTTCTACTATTTTTTTTTTGTTTTTTTTTTAATTCAGTTTTTTTTTTAACTTTTATTTAATGAATATAAATTTCCAAAGTACGGCTATGGATTACAATGGCTTCCCCCCCATAACGTCCCTCCCACCCGCAACCCTCCCCTTTCCCACTCCCTCTCCCCTTCCATTCACATCAAGATTCATTTTTGTTTCTCTTTATATACAGAAGATCAGTTTAGCATACATTAAGTAAAGATTTCAACAGTTTGCTCCCACACAGAAATATAAAGTGAAAAATAATAGATGATTTTTTAAATGATGATGAAATCAGATCAGACCTATTGTCATGTTTAATCCCAGTGAGAGTCAAGTTGGGAATTGATAATTTCTTTTTTTTTTTTTAAAGAAGATCAGTTTAGTATACATTAAGTAAAGATTTCAACAGTTTGCACCCCCATAGAAACACAAAGTGAAATATACTGTTTGAGTACTCGTTATAGCATTAAGTCTCAATGTACAGCACATTAAGGACAGAGATCCTACATGAGGAGTAAGTGCACAGTGACTCCTGTTGTTGACTTTACAAATTGACACTCCTGTTTATGGCATCAGTAATCTCCCTATGCACCAGTCATGAGTTTCCAAGGCTATGGAAGCCCCTTGAGTTCTCCGACTCTTATCTTGTTTAGACAAGGTCATAGTCAAAGTGGAGGTTCTCTCCTCCCTTCAGAGAAAGGTACCTCCTTCTTTGAAGACCTGTTCTTTCCACTGGGATCTCACTCACAGAGATCTTTCACTTAGGGTTTTTTTTTTTTTTTTTTTTTTTTTTTTTTTTTTTTTTTTTTTTTTTTTTGCCAGAGTGTTTTGGCTTTCCATGCCTGAAATACTCTCATGGGCTTTTCAGCCAGATCGGAATGCCTTTAGGGCTGATTCTAAGGCCAGAGTGCTGTTTAGGACATCCGCCGTTCTATGAGTCTGCTGAGTATCTCGCTTCCCATGTGGGATCACTCTCCCCTTTATTTATTCTATTGGTTAGTATTAGCAGGTACTAGACTTGTTTATGTGCTCCCTTTGCCTCTTAGTCCTTTCATTATGATCAATTGTGAACTGAAATTGATCACTTGGAATAGTGAGATGGCATTGGTACATGCCACCTTGATGGGATTAAATTGGAGTCCCCTGGTATGTTTCTAACTCTACCATTTGGGGCAAGTCAGCTTGAGCATGTCCCAAATTGTACTTCTCTTCCCTCTCTTATCCCCACTCTTATGTTTAACAGGGAACACATTTCAGTTAAATTTCAACACTTAAGAATAACTGTGTATTAATTACAGAATTAAACCAGTCATATTAAGTAGAACAGACAACAGACATTAAATAAACAGACATTAAAATAGTAGAAATCAGATTTTTTTGTCTGATTTCTACTATTTTAATGTTCCTGGGTATGCCCTTCCCAATTATTCTTTTTGGATGCTTAAAATTTCTAATTGATAAACTATTTTTATTTTTTTCTGCATAATAAGTCTTTTTCTGCATATTAATTTTTGTTGACCTGGTCTTCTAACAGTCTTCTCCCATTCACATTCCAACAGTTTAGTTATTTTTTAATGAAGAGTTTGAAATTCTGCTTCTGTTTTATAACTTTGTGTCTTGTCTAGAAGTACTTCCCTGCACTGATGTTATAGAGATGCTCTCCTGGATTATCTGCTAAATATTTATAATTCAGATGTTCTCATTTGATTTTAACTTTGGTCCATCTGGACCAAATTGCTACATCTCAAATGTAAGCAATGTTTTCCTTTTCCTCATTTACCTAGCAGGTTGCTGAAGAAAAGTGGAATCTCTTAGAAGTGACTCTTGAGGAAATGTTGAAGATAAGGAATGGGGATATAAGATGAGGTGGATCCCATAATATGCATATATTCAATGGAGAAATAGATCAGTAAATAAAAAAACCTTAGAACTCAGTAAGAAAAGGATGTGTCTGAATGAATCCATTGGGCAGATAAAGCATACTTTAATGATTAGCTGATATTAGCCAAACTTAGGGCTATTAATAAAAGCATTTGAAGAAATGATAGGTGGAAAAGGAAACAGTAGAACTGGGAAAAATGTAGGCATTAAAGACAATTTTTTAAATGGAAAATACTTAAAATTTTATTTTATTTGAGTGCTGGTTCACTACACAAATTCCCAGGAATTAGGAACTCAGTGTGGTTCTCCTGCGTGGGTGGTAAGGGCCCAACTACTTAGGACATCCATGCTGTCTCCCAGGGTGCATTTAGAAAGAAGCTTCAGTCAGTATTGGAGATGGAACTTGAATCCAATTTCTTGAATGAATGCAGGCATCCCCAAGGGACATCAGACACTCATCCTAAGTTGAGTTAATTTTTGTATTTTCCTTGGCAATAAACAATTATTATCAATTGCAAAAGGTAGATAAATTAGAAGTAATTATAGGTGACTGAACTTGTATGGGTAAACATAGTATTGGATATAGAATTTTGGTTATGCTTGTTGTCCTTAATTTAATTCAAGCAAAAATATTAAGTGTTAAGAAGATCTGATTCAGGAGTTTGTTAAACTTTCCTCTTTTTTAGTCTTATGTCTTTCCTTAAGGTTACTTTGTAATGAAGTACACTCTGTATGACTGGTACAAATTATAGGCTAAACATTCTCATCCCTGTAATAACCCTCTGAAGCTACAAATGCCAAGTGAAAGTTTAGGTTTACAAAGATTTTTGTTTCCATTATGATTCAGCTGAACTAGCAATAATTCAATTGGAGTAGAAGACTCCAGTTTCTACAATAAATTAGAAAGTAGAATTTATCATCAATGTGGCTTACTTTGGTTTTTATTTGTGAGTGACTGACATATCCAAGATTTATCTTATTTTAATGTAAAACATGTTAGTGATGATAAGGAATGGCAGCAGGTTAATGCTTTTGAGTTGAGTGATGGATATATGAACATTCATTATACTCTTCTCTTATTTCTTGTGTTCGAAAATTATCATAATTTGAGTTTTAAACAGTAAGACTATTTTAACAAAAATTTTGTAGTAAGGAATAAAAAATGGGGGGCTCCAAGTTAATATATATTTCTTCTGATATGAGAAAACTCTTTTGTAAATATATATTCATGTAGTCATCTCTTTATCCGTTTATGTCCATCTATTCTCCCATATAAACATCTATCATTCAACAATTCCATACTGATACCTCAGTACTTTAAGATGGTGTGCAGATCACTGTACATTATGCAATTTTGTAAGAAAAGATCCCAGAGATATAGAAGTGTGGAACTTGAAGGAGATGGGGGTTACATACCCTGCCCTATTTTTTATGGATGGGTACTCTAAGGCTCAAGTGATTAGGCAATTCACTTGCAATCACACAATATTTTTAATGACAGTAAAACATATCCAATATTATAATGTTTTAGCATGTGATATGTGATACGGTATAGATACTTAACAAAAATATTTGTTGGTTCTGTATACTGCCATTGTGAAGGTTTCCATGTGAGTAGAGTGCAACTGTACTTCTCTATATTCTCTTAAAGAATCATTTACTGGCCCTGGTAGGCTGAACCCATTGTTTTTCAGTAAGAACCAGTTATGCTATATTCATGCCCATCTTCAAGTGCTGGGAAGACAAAGACTTCCAAATGTGCGAGTGTAAGAAAACATGCATTATAAACCTAAATAACTTTGGCAGATTCACCTTAGGGATTTTCCCGGAAAAGTCAGTTTCTGTTGGTTAAAAAGTATTTTGACATAGAGTTATCTTAATAACTCTTTAAGGTTATCAGTTTTTCTTTGGGGAATTTTCTCTCTCAAGATACATGTCAGTTTTACCTTTCCTCAGATTTCAACATGAAGGTCTCAAAGGCAGCAAATAACTGGTGACAGGAAAATAAATTTGTTTGTTAGAACTATATGAAAAATGCTCAAAACTTTTGCAGTACTTTTAAGAAAGAGGTATGTAGTTTGGAAATAAGTGAGCCCATGTAGACTGATGTCTGATACTCAGACCAATTGCTTGGTGTGTGATTTAGAAATTCGAAATCTCTGTTTATTTCTTTAACGGATGAAGAAGGCTAATAACAGAACCTAGAACCTACTTCATGTGTTTGGATGAGTGTTAGATAATGTAAACCATGTAAAGCTCTTTGGCCAGTACTTGGCCAAGAATAAATGTTCAATTAGTATTGGTTAAGGTATTTGATCAGCTATATAACAACTTGTGGTAGAAAATTCCTTTTCTGATCACTGTTAGAAAAGTTGGCTAGAGCACAGATTTTCAAATCTGTTGATACATAGGAAAAGTAAATATTAGTTAACTGTTCAGAGATACATATTGACATTTTCCCTTTTATTTCCCTATGTGAGCTGACAAGATTTCTAAGTTTGACACAACACATCCTCCGTTAAGCCTCTTATAAATATTCTGTGTTATGAAATAGATGTATAAATATCTGCAATACTAGGAAGGATTCTTTTTTTTAACACTTTTATTTAATGAATATAAATTTCCAAAGTACAGTTTATGGATTACAATGGCTTCCCCCCCATAACGTCCCTCCCACCCGCAACCCTCCCCTTTCCCACTCCCTCTCCCCTTCCATTCACATCAAGATTCATTTTCGTTTCTCTTTATATACAGAAGATCAGTTTAACATACATTAAGTAAAGATTTCAACAGTTTGCACCCCCATAGAAACACAAAGTGAAAAATACTGTTTGAGTACTAGTTATAGCATTAAATCACAATGTACAGCACACTAAGGACAAAGATCCTACATGAGGAGTAAGTGCACAGTGACTCCTGTTGTTGACTTAACAAATTGACACTCTTGTTTATGGCATCAGTAATCACCCTAGGCTCTTGTCATGAGTTGCCAAGGTTATGGAAGCCCCCTGAGTTCACTGACTCTGAAAATTTTTAGACAAGGCCATGGTCAAAGTGGAAGTTCTTTCCTCCCTTCAGAGAAAGGTACCTCCTTCTTTGATGACCTGTTCTTTCCACTGGGATCTCACTCGTGGAGATCTTTCATTTAGGTTTTTTTTTTTTTTCCAGAGTGTCTTGACTTCCCATGCCTGAAATACTCTCATGGGCTTTTCAGCCAGATCCGCATGCCTTAAGGGCTGATTCTGAGGCCAGAGTGCTGTTTAGGACATCTGCCATTCTATGGGTGTGCTGTGTATCTCACCTCCCATGTTGGATCATTCTCTCCCTTTTTGATTCTATCAGCTAGTATTTGCAGACACTATTCTTGTTTATGTGATCCCTTTGGTACTTAGTCCTATCATTATGATCAATTGTGAACAGAAATTGATCACTGGGACTAGTGAGATGGCATTGGTACGTGCCACCTTGATGGGATTGAATTGGAATCCCCTGGTATGTTTCTAACTCTACCGTGTGAGGTAAGTCAGCTTGAGCATTCTTTTTTAACTTTTGTTTAATAAATATAAATTTCCAAAGTACAACTTTTCGATTATAGCAGCTTTTCCCCCCATAACCTACCTCCCACCTGCAACTATCCCATCTGCCACTCCCTCTCCCATCCAATTCTTCATCAAGATTCATTTTCAATTATCTTTATATACAGAAGATCAACTTAGTATATACTAAATAAAGATTTCAATAGTTTGCACCCACACAGACGCACAAAGTAGAGAGTACTGTTTGAGTAATAGTTTTACCATTAATTCGCATAGTACAACACATTAAGGACAGAGATCCTACATGAGGAGTAGGTGCACAGTGACTCCTATTGTTGATTTAAGAATTGACACTCTTGTTTATGGTGTCAGTAATCACCCTAGGCACTTTCCATGAGTTGCCAAGGCTATGAAAGCCTCCTGAGTTCACAAACTCTGATCTTATTTAGACAAAGCCATAGTCAAAGTGGAAGTTCTCTCCCTTCAGAGAAAGGTACCTCCTTCTTTGATGACCCATTCTTTCTGCTGGGATCTCACTCACAGAGATCTTTCATTTAGGTCATTTTTCTTACCAGAGTGTCTTGGCTTTCCATGCCTAAAATACTCTCATAGGCTTTTTACCCAGATCTGAATGCCTTAAGGGCTGATTCTGAGGTCAGAGTGCTGTTTAGGGCATCTGCCATTCTATGAGTCTGCTGTGTATCCCACTTCCCATGTTAGATCGTTCTCTCCTTTTTTTTTTTTTTTTTTTTTTTTTTTTTGACAGGCAGAGTGGACAGTGAGAGAGAGAGACAGAGAGAAAGGTCTTCCTTTTGCCGTTGGTTCACCCTCCAATGGCCGCTGCGGCCGGTGCACCGCCCTGATCTGATGGCAGGAGCCAGGTACTTATCCTGGTCTCCCATGGGGTGCAGGGCACAAGTACTTGGGCCATCCTCCACTGTACGCCCTGGCCACAGCAGAGAGCTGGCCTGGAAGAGGGGCAACCGGGACAGAATCTGGCACCCCGACTGGAAATAGAACCTGGTGTGCCAGCGCCACAGGTGGAGGATTAGCCTATTGAGCCCCGGCGCCGGAATGTTCTCTCCTTTTTAATTCTATCAGTTAGTATTAGCAGACACTAGTCTTGTTTATGTGATCGCTTTTACTCTTAGAACTATCATTATGATCAATTGTGAACTGAAACTGATCACTTTAACTAGTGAGATGGCATTGGTACATGCCACCTTGATGGGATTGAATTGGAATCCTCTGGCACATTTCTAGCTCTGCCATTAAGGGCAAGTCCAAGTGAGCATGTCCAAAACTGTATATCTCCTCCCTCTCTTATTCCCCCTCTTATATTTAACAGGGATCACTTTTTAGTTAAATTTAAACACCTAAGAATAATTGTGTGTTAATTAAAGAGTTCAAGCAATGGTATTAAGTAGAACAAAAAAACCACTAAAAGGAATAAAATAGTAAGTTGTTCCTCAACAGTCAGGACAAGGGCTGATCAAGTCATTGTTTCTCATAGTGTCCATTTCACTTCAACAGGTTTCCTTTTAGGTGCTCTGTTAGTTGTCACAGATCAGGGACAGCATATTATATTTGGACTGGCTTATTTCATGGGAAGGATTCTTAAAGAGAAACTCCTTAACTTGGAAGTGATCCATTTTCCTCTTATCTTCTTTTCTCTGCCTCTTGCCTGAAAACAGAAAACGATATTGAACTGCTATTTTGCAACATGAAGTAATCTTGAAGATGGAAGCCATGATTTAAAATGTTTGAGCACAAGAAAGAACCTGAAAATTCACTCACTTGGTAGATCTTACCATCTAGTGTTTATCTACCTCTTAACTTCTAAAAGAAAAACAATTAAATGTATACTTTCAGTATTTAAACTTTGGTTTTTGCACAAGTTTATTACCTACAGCTGTGTCAAAATTTTAATGGATGAATAACCTCATAGATGAGTTTGAAGACAGAGGTTCCCAGCTCCAGAGACTCTTGTTCAATAGATCCTGCATAAGGCCCAGGGACAGCTAGGTTTGGAACTGCTAGAATGGAGAATAATGCTATAGTTTTCTGGGTCATGAGGATTTTATTTCCATGATATACGTTTTTTTTTCCAATTCTAGGGGGAAATATATATGAAATATTAGAAGGGAGAGTAAAAAGGACTAGTGTACGGGCATCATATATGCATCACTTCTCCAAAATACTTGTTCCATTACCAAGGGATCAATGTTCTCATTTTCATGAAGAAATGCCAGCTTTGGAGGAAAAAAAAGTATTATACAGATTTTGTGAAGTTATAGGTAATAGGAATTTGTCAGAGAAGAAAATTAAGTTATCATCTTGCCAAAATAATGGAATAATTCTGAAATCTTAAAATTGATTTGGGAAGTCAAATTTTAATATTGAAACTCAATGAATGTGGTTAGTTTGTGGTTATCAGTGGAGCCAAGGAAAAACATGCCGATTCATCCTGATACATGGCTGTATGACTAAATCAAGGTAAATTTCAGATCAAGTTCACAAAACATCAGTGCTTAGAGCATACTTATATATTTTTTTATTTTTATTTTTTTATTTTTGACAGGCAGAGTGGACAGTGAGAGAGAGAGACAGACAGAAAGGTCTTCCTTTGCCATTGGTTCACCCTCCAATGGTCGCCGCTGCAGCCGGCGCACCGCGCTGATCGATGGCAGGAGCCAGGAGCCAGGTGCTTTTCCTGGTCTCCCATGGGGTGCAGGGCCCAAGCACCTGGGCCATCCTCCACTGCACTCCCTGGCCATAGCAGAGAGCTGGCCTGGAAGAGGGGCAACCGGGACAGAATCCGGCGCCCCGACCGGGACTAGAACCCGGTGTGCCGGCGCCGCAAGGTGGAGGATTAGCCTATTGAGCCACCACGCCGGCCTAGAGCATACTTATATTAAAGAGAATGAAACACTTTTTGGCTCAAGAAAAGAATATTCTTGACAATTATATGTCAGCCACATTTCTTGGTATGAATCATAATATTTCCTTATAGCTGGTGTGAAACAATGATGTAATAAATGAACTTAAGAAGTCAACTGGTCGCAAATATGACAGTTTCATTCAGCAAGATCAAAAAGCCATTAGCCAGCATGATGAAACTTCATCTGTGAGCGAGGTCTACAAGGGTCAGAATTAGCCAGCAATGCAACAGTCATTATTTGTTTTTCTTTAAAACAGAAACCCATTTGGTTCATGTTATAGCAGGATGTCTCTCTGATAGGGTGCTGCATTAAGATCCTGGGTAGTACAAAGGAATGCCATGGTGATTAGGATTCATTTTGATTCATTCTATTCCTGAGCTCCAAAGCTCCAAGGCTAATTTTTTATCAACATTCAAAAGTTACTACCTAGAGTGGGATGAAAAACAAAATCTATTTTTGATATCTCAGCACCCTTCTGGAGAGATGAAAATCCAAGGTTATATCACTCCACGTGGAAAGTAAAAAGCTTATGGTGTTTCTTTTAGATGAAAGCTTACACTGCTTTCCTTGGTGAGCATTTTCTGGTGATCACTTTCGTTACAGTGTTGATTGCCATCACCCTTCTTTTGAGAGTTGACTGCATTTCTGAAGCACTTGTGGGCCTTTGAGAATGAAAGACACTTTCCTTACTAAGTGCCAGCCACTTTTATTGTTATTATTGTTATTAAATCAATTCCCAAAGTCATATCAACTAACATGGCATTTTCAAAAATGACATATTGCAGCAGTGTACTGGGAAATGCAGTTTATCTGCCTTTATGATGCCAGCCTCATAAGTATTACTTTCATGGTGGGGCTTTTGGGAATGGCACTTCTCTTTGGTGGTTCAATATGCCCACAGGTATAAAGCTATTAAGGGAATTGTGATGGGCAAAAGCAGGTGGTAGATCCTATATGATGGCTCATCTTCCACAGAAAGCATCTGTTGTTGAAGAATGTATGTAGTCACTGTACATAAAGACTTGCTCTTGAGAATAATGCAGAGTGATGATATTCAAACACATTCTTAGAGAACCGTTAGGGTAATTGGCTTAAAATGCACTGTGTTAGTAGGCATCTATTCCAAGAAATATGCCAAGTTTGTGGAAGCATGGCTTTTCTATTTAATTTCCAGAGGGAATTTGTGTAATGCCTTTTCATTACATGATGGCAAAATCTACAGCGCACATATGATGGAAATTAGACAACCATACAGAATGAGAATCCAGGGGAAAAAGTTATCATCCAGATTTTCACAGCACTAAAGTAAGACATGAGTACACATCAAGGATATAACTCTCAAAATATTCATTTGATGATAATGATTGCTAACTTAAAGAAATGGAAAAGAGCTTTGGGAAAAGATTTCTAGGGACCCATATCTATGCATTGGTTTGAATATGACATAATTTAGCATTCTAGTATAAAATAATTTAGAACAGGCTGTTTCTATTTTTTCACTGTTGCATCTGCTAAATGCTACCTATCCTAGATAAAGGACTGAAAGGAGGAACGATTGAGTTATGGGCAGGGTGCTTAGTCCTAGTGTAGGCTTTATTTAAGAAGTATTATTACTTATATCCCCATAACATTTCTTCAGCCATATTAAAAAAAAAACATTTGTTTATTTTCAATTTTGTTTCAAAGAGAGAAAGATGGATAGACAGGTGTTGAGATATCGTCCATCCACTGGTTCACTCTCCAAATGCCTTATAATATTTAGGTCTTGACCAGACTATAGCCAGGAGTATGGAACTGCCATCTGGGTGTCAGGGACTGAAGTACTTGAGCCATCATCTGCTAACTTTCAGGGTGTACATTAATAAGAAGCTGTATTGGATGCAGAGTAGCCATGACTCTGCCGGGCACTTTGAATTGTCATGTAGGCATTCCAAGAGGAGACTTAACTGCTATGACAAAGATCCACCCCTCCAGTCATATATTATCCATCAGATATTATGGAAGTGGCCAGTAACTACTTAAGTAGGGTTAATTCCATATTTAACACATACATCTCATCAACGATCACATGTGATAGTATGATGGACTTCATAAAACTAGATATGAGCACCTGAATGACAGGCCCTATGCGTGCTTACTCTTCTCTAACTCACTTTGACTCAGAGAGTGTCTTTACAAGGAATCAAAGTATATCTTCTGAACTTGATTTTGACTGAGCTGTAGAAAAATATAGCATTGCAAACCAGGTGTTTTGTGTATATTAACACTCAGGAAAATAGCTATTTAAATAAAACACAAAGCAGATATTTATATATTTTCATTTTCTTTTCTGGTTCTGTCTTTCAATACAAATAGCCCAGGTATTCTATTTCAAGAAAAAAAATTAAAAGAAAAATAGAATGTGATTTAAAAATGTAGGACACTGAAGGCTCTAATAGGGTCCAGAGATATTTATTCTGCTATCTTTAGGAAATACTATCTTGAAACACTCAGATAACAACTAATGGATCATCATTATTTGCAAAAAGTTATCCTTTGCAGAAAAGTGAAATGGATTCCATGTATTTGATTTTTAAAAAGGTGTGAAGGGCATCACCCAAACTTTATGTAACATAAAGGAATGAAAAGGGCTCTAGTTACATATTTCTTAACTCATCTAATTCAGTATTATGTTAAGACTCAGGATGACCTGTCTGTACATTTATGAAAGACAATCCCTACCCAGGTTCTCCACCCTTAAATTTTTCTCTTTTCTTTTGCTCCAGGCCATAGAAACATCAGGACATAATTCTGCCTCGAATATCCTCCTTTGGATAGTCAATAAATGTGAAAACATCTTTGCTAAAAGTGATTAATGATTTCATTTAATTATCTGTTTTTTTGAAAAGTCGAAAATCCCTTTGTTCTCCTCGTCACGTAGGATAACTGAGTTAAGGATCAATAGTCTTTCATGAAGTTGAACTGAAAGTAGAACTTATGATTCTAATTGAATAACTTTAGTTGCCTACAGGGTTCTAGATTGGCCATACTGTCATCCTTGCCTATAGGGTTCTAGATTGGCCATACTGTCATCCTTCCACAATGTATGGGAATCCAGAAATTAATTAGAAATTTGGATTTTTTTATGATTTTTCTCCATTTTTTTCAAATTTAATATTCCGTAGACTCTAGTGTGAAGCCAAGAATCTTTTATATAGATGTAAGTGATTTTTTCTCAGTAATAAATTTGTTACTTTATTGAAATATATGAGAAAAATGCTTATTTTTGAATATTTAAGTGGAAAAGATGGTTTATTCTATTATTCCACATTATATACTTATTCATCTTTCTCACCAGAATACCTGTGATTCAATTTCCTTTGCCCTAAACTTAATTTAAAAATAAAATCAACTACCTCTGGTTCTGGCTGATCAGTTACTATCCTGAGGAGTTTTTGTCTTACTGCTTTATCTGTAGTAATCCACTTTTAATTTTCTTTCCTGCTTTGAAGCAGTTTGCAAATTTAGAGCTTACATTTGATTTTCATCATTGCTATTAAATACTTTTTATCATCTATAAATTTTCTTCAACATAATTAATGAAAACATCAAAAACTCAGTAGACATTAGATTTAAAAGGAATAGAATAATCTGGTTAGCTAAGATAGTACTGTTTGACAATTGACAAATAACATGATATTCTCTATTTTTTAAGACGCATGATGCTAAAAAAGTTCAAAAAAGAAGTAAAGGTTGTTATCATTCTTCAAAGTTGTAGTTCTGAGATGTTAATCTTTCTAGGTCCTTTCTAAATTTATCATTTACAAAAGCATGTATTTTTCTGAGAAGGATGATTCACAGTATGTTTTGAATAATTGAAAACAGTACTAATCATCTTCTGGAGCATAAAGAAAAGTCATGAAGATCCACTGTACCCAAGATTACACAATTATGGGTTATTGGTGATTTATTTAAGTGGGTAATTTAAAAGCGATTTGAGTCTAGATTTTAATAGGTAAAAAAGAAAAAGCATACTGTAGTGCAGGAAGAACTTAGTCTTTGAGGTAAGAGCCAAGGTTATGAATCTCTGTTTTGTCCCTTTCTAATTATGCTACTGTAGGTAGGTTACTTAATTTTTCTGAGATTCAGTTCCATTTTACAGGAATATAGTAATGCAAATCATGTAGAGTTATATAGTTAAATGTGCACCCAATACAAGAATCGTTTCAATGTTATATTCTAACAAATCAACAATAAGAATTCATATAAACAGATATCAAATTTCTGTGAAGTTAACCAATTAGTAGACATGCAAGAGTGCTTGTTTGGCCTTTAGTGAATCACACAATTTTCCCTCAACATTATGTGTTTAAGGATTATTTAAATTAATTTTAGTTGTTTTTTTTTTTTTTTAAAGGTGAAGTTAGTATCTTGGTTTGGATTTAAATGGAATGTTTTGAGAAAGATTTTCACTACATTTAGTGGACAAGACAAACCTAGTGATTGGTGGTATCTAGGGGACCACTTAAGTAGCACATTTTCCTGAAAATATTCATTTCAAGGCCTCCTTTGAATGGTACAAACTCTCAAAGGTTGAGAGGATGACAGTCCTTCACATCCTTATGCAAATTAATTGAAGTGAGCATGTGCATGATCTTAACACTTTTTAAAACTAAAGAAATGAAACTTTTGGGGGATTAGCCTAGCAGAGGTAGGAAGGATCATTTAGAGAAATTAGATGGAATAAGACATAGTTGAGGACAATATGATGAGATTAACAGAGGCAAAAGGCATCTTGAGAGCTTTATTTATTTATTTATTTTTGGTGAGAAAAGTAGATGCATGAATACTCGTATATGTAGAAATGTGTCAAAGACACATAACAAATTTTCTTCTGAGGCACTGAATGGAAAGTTTCCTTCTTTTTTCCCTCAGTGTTTAAAGTGCTTAGAGGGTGTTTTACAGTATGAGAGTTGCCATAACCAAAATGGAGTCATTTTTGTTAAGCTCTAACAAAAACAAGCAAATAAACCACGGGTCATGTAAAACCTGGTAACGGGAACTGTCAGTAAAGACTACCAAAGTAACAACTTTCACAAAACACACTGCAAGAAGGTCTACCCAGTTACCATCTGTTCATCCTTGGACTGGTGCTGCCCTTACTGTTGAACCTTGAATATCCTTGTTATTAAACCTTTTGACTAAGGATTATTGTATCAACCCCCCAAATAAAACCAAAAACAACACCCCCCCAATAAAAGCCTCCTCATTTTTGCCTTTAAAAATTTCCCCTTGCCTAAGCCTCTTGGATTTTGCATTCAGTTTACAACACATATATTCTTAGAGCAGTGGAACTCCTGAACAAACAATTTTTGGAGAATCTCTGTGTTTTTACTGAGGTTGACCACAGGCTAGGATCCCCACTTCCTAACCGCGTGGGGAGTTGTGGCCATTGCAGATATTCTGGAGTGAATTGAGGAGATCAGATTCTATATTACAATTAAATTAACCTGGCTTTTAAATGAATTTGATATCCAAGCTAGCCCTCATTTTAATTTTCGTCTTTTGGGAAGATCTAGGTCTGTCTTTAATTTTATTTGCACATGCCTTGAGGCATTGTAATGGATAGATGAGGGAGAAAAGTGACTAGACTATAAATAAACTCATTTATCACTGTTGGAAAGTGAATTCTGCACTTATATCTTGTAATGGCTTTGAATGAATATATTAACTGGTGAAAAATAAAATATTTCAATTCTAGTAAACTTAAATTTATTGTACTTTTAGGCAAACCCTTTAAAAAGCTGTGATCTTTCATTTAACTTGTATTCTATTGTGGGTAGTGTGCCACTTTTTGTTCTTCTAAATAACAGTGTGCTGTCTCCTAGTATTGGCAGTCTGCTACTTTACTATGCATAAATCCCATTATACTCTGCAGTTGATGCTTTTAAGATGAGATGGTGGCTCTCCGGACCTATTTGTTGATTTATTTTAGCAACTGAGAATGTATCAAACCATTGGAGCTGTGTTCTATTAATCTATGCTGTTTTTTTCAGTCTCTAATTTTTATTCTCAAAGTTGAAAAAGAAAGAGTGCCACCCAGTATATATAAAACTGAAAAAATATCTTACATTGAATGAGAATCACTGTTGGGAAATTGATTGTCTTTCATGGAACTAATATAATGAAGGAACTGTTTTAAAATACGCTTACCTGACTTGCCTGAGAGATTCTGTGTCATAATTATATGAAAGTTATTGATGTCTAAGTTTTTCTTGGTTTTAAATAAGGGTTTATGCCCCAACACAGTATTACTTTTGGAAGAAATAAGCTTATATGTATTTCGATAAGTAGGTTCTAAACTTCTAAGAAAATAATTGATTAAATAATTGATTAAATGCAAATGTTTTTAAAGAAGAGGATAGGTACCAAAGAGAAATGTTCTAAAGTTGGTATTTTGCTTGTTTCCTCTTTCTGTTTCTTTATTGTGTGTGTGTGTGTGTGTGTGTGTGTGTGTGGAGGGGGATTTTTAAAACAGAAATGCAAGTAAGCTTTGAAATTTGCAACTAAAATATTCATTAGAATAGAAATTCTGATGGCACACTGATGATGGTTCAGATAGCAATATCCTGTGGAAAGTAAAGTTACCTTCATAAATATAAAAAAATTAAAACATTATAAAAACTATTGTTTTGAATTAAAGTAGGAATAGCACCATGTTTCAGTTTATTCACCCTAACTGAAAATGCGTGAGTAAAAAATTGAAGTTGTCATGACTCTGACATTATTTAGACCTTTTAAAAAATTGTTCCAACACTAACATTGTGATACTAAAATAGTCATTTATATCTTAAATGACTAAGCATTCATCATCCATCTAATATTTTTGGATGTATAGTAAGTCACCCTGATTTTTTTTTATCTTTTTTTTTTTTTTTTTTTTGACAGGCAGAGTGGACAGTGAGAGAGAGAGACAGAAAGAAAGGTCTTCCTTTGCCGTTGGTTCACGCTCCAATGGCCGCCGTGGCCAGTGCACTGCGCTGATCCAAAGGCAGGAGCCAGGTGCTTATCCTAGTCTCCCATGGGGTGTAGGGAGCACTTGGGCCATCCTCCACTGCACTCCCGGGCCACAGCAGAGAGCTGGCCTGGAAGAGGGGGCAACCGGGACAGAATCCAGCACCCTGACCAGGACTAGAACCTTGTGTGCCGGCGCCGCAGGCGGAGGATTAGCCTATTGAGCTGCGGCGCCGACCCAGTCACCCTGATTAATAGCAGTTTAAGCAAAATGATTTGTTAGCTCACACAGTTGCTGAGGATTGCAAATCCAAAAGAAAAATTGGGTGACTCTGGATTAAGATCTCTCAGAAGATTGCAGGCATTGGGCTGACATTGTGGTGCGGTGAGTTAAGTTTCCATCTCTGATGTTGGCATCCCATATGGGTGCAAGTTCATGTCCTGGCTCTGCCACTTCCCATTCACTTCCATGCGCTGGAAAAGTAGTGGAAGACGGTGCAAGTAGTTGTGCCCCTGCCAATCACATGGGAGACCAGATAGGAGTTCCAGGCTCTGGGATTCTACCTGGCTCAGCCCTGGCCATTGTGGCCATTTGGGTAGTGAACCAGTGATTGGGAGGTTTGTTTCTCCATTTCTCTGTAACTCTGCTTTTCAAATAAACAAATAAACCTTTAAAAAAATAAGATTGCAATCAAGGTATCAACTGGGGCTACAGTTGTTTGAAGACTGAATCAGCTAGAGGATGTACTTCAAAGTTCACTTAGCGGCTGTTCGTAGGATACATCAGTTTTTCATTAGGTGGAGCCACTCCCATGACAGCTGTTGTTTCTCAGATTGAGTGATTCAAAATAACAGACTACACCCCAACCAAAGATATTGTGCCTCTGGTGATCTATTCTTGGAAGAAGCATTCATCACTCTGGCCTATGCACAGGGAGATGATGACACAATGTAGGGTTGGATAATACGAGGCGTATCAATGGAAACGATATCACTGGGTGACGCTAGGCAGTAGGCACAGAGATGGGGATGGCACAGACTCCTCTCCTTAGGACTGGTTTTTGTGTTTGTACAAAAAAAATTTAAGATCAGATTTGTTTTTCTTCTTTCTTATAATAAATATTTCTGCTTACAGTGTAAAAATATTCAATTAAAATCAGTTTCACATCTAAAGCAATACTTGAGCATAATTTAGGATATGTATCCTTAGTTAATAATTTGAGTCTAAAAAAATCTTGTTGGGTTTCCTCACACTAAGTGGAACAAGTCAAAATTATATAGGGTTTGGTACAATCTATGCTTTTAGACATTCTCTCAGGAACAAAGGATACATTTTGAAATGCATCCTTTGCAGCTATGTGGAGACTACAGAATATCATATCCAAATATAGTGTAACTTAGAAATGTAGGTATTATTTAACATTCAAAAATCAATGCAATTCATCAGATTTTTTTCTTTTTCTTTGACAGGTAGAGTTGTTGGTTCACCCCCCAAATGGCTGCTATGGCCGGCATGCACGCCAATCCGAAGCCAGGAGCCAGGTGCTTCCTCCTGGTCTCCCATGCGGGTGCAGGGCCCAAGGACCTGGGCCATCCTCCACTGCCCTCCTGGGCCACAGCAGAGAGCTGGACTGGAAGAGGAGCAACGGGGACTAGAACCCAGTGTCCATATGGGATGCCGGTGGTTCACCCTAGGTGGCTCACTAGACTAATCCTCCACCTGCGGCACCGGCACACCGGGTTTTAGTCCCGGTCAGGGTGCCGGATTCTGTCCCAGTCACTCCTCTTCCAGGCCAGCTCTCTGCTATGGCCCGGGAGTGCAGTGGAGGATGGTCCAAGTGCTTGGGTCCTGCACCTGCATGGGAGACCAGGAGAAGCACCTGGCTCCTGGCTTCGGATTAGCACGGTGCGCCCGCTGCAGCGCGCCAGCTGCGGTGGCCATTGGAGGGTGAACCAACGGTAAAAGGAAGACCTTTCTCTCTCTCACTGTCCACTCTGCCTGTCCAAAAAAAAAAAAAAATCTATAACAAATTACATTTATGCCAAAAGCAAGAATTTTGTTTTCACTAAGGTCAAGAACAAGACAAGGAAGTAGGAATTTGGCATAGTGCTAAGGTGATAGTTTTGACACCTATACCCCGTACTAGGGGTTCTAGTTTCAAGTCTCTGCTCTTATCTCAATTCATCTTCTTGCTTATGCATACCCTAGGATGTAGGAGGTGATGGCTCAAGTAGTTGTGTCCTTGCCACTCATGCAGGAAAGTTCTTGAATATATACTTATTTTTGGTTGCTTTTTTTAAAATTACCTAACACAAAATTTCTGCATATTATGGGGTCCAAAGTGATATTTGATACATTTATACTTTGCACATGCATATTGAACTCATATCTTGCTAAAATTCTTTATTGGTTTTAGTAGTTTTTTTGTATATTCCATGAAAATTCATGTTTATTCTGTTTATGATACTTTTGTGTCTTTTCAAATTTGGGTGACATATAGTTGTTTTCTATTGCCTTTTTGCATGGGGTAGAATCTCCTTATGAATGTTGACAGAGAGTGGTGACATCCTTGTGTTGTTCTTTTAAATGTTTATTTATTTATTTGAAAGGCTCAGGCCAAAAGCTCAGAGCTGGGAACTCAACAGATCTGGTGCCCTTCCAGCGGAAGGTTTGCTCTGCTTTGATTTTTCAGTCAGAACTTCATAAGCTGAATCAACTGAGATGTCTGTGGTTCTGGCTGTTGTATGTGATGTTATTCATTAGTCCTCTTCTATTTGGGCATAAGCAAATTTAAGAACTTGCAAATAGAGTCCCTGAAAAAGAAAGATGAAGGGAGAAAGACAGAAAAAATATTTGATGAAATGTCAGATTTTGCTCTCAAATTTGATAAAATCTATAAACTCACAGATTCAAGAAGTTAAACAAAACTCAACCACAGGAAAAGTACATCCAGGTACTTTATCATCAAAACCAGTGAAAAAAAGCAAATCAAAAAAGCAGCAAGAGAGGTTACATACAGAGGAACAAAGATAAAGATTATTGCAGATTCCTCATTAGAAACAATACAAGTGGTAAAACAGTAGAGGTTCAACTTTAAAGTGCTGAAAGAAAAAAGTTAACCTTGAATTCTAAACCCAGCAAAAACATATTTTTACCATCAAAGGAAAAGACTTTTTCATATTGCAAATTCTGACAGAATTCATCAAACACAAGGAAAATAATATCAGATAAAGGAATAGAGCTAAGAAAGAAATAAAAAGTGCTAGAATTATAATTATGAAGGAAATATCTAAAATATATTATTTAAATTCTTTAAAATATAGCTGTTGAAGCAAAAATAAAATGTCAGGTGTTGGTAAAAAAGTATGACAATAGCAGAAAAGTTGGGAGTAAGAGAGTTAAAATATATTGCTATAAGACTTTTGTACTATACCTGAAGTTGTATATCAATTGTAGGTATACTGTGAGAAATAAGAGAAATAAAAGTATATATTAAAAATTATGAAGTTGCAAATGTAAGCTATATGCTATAAACTATGAAGTAACATAATTATAACTATAATTATAACTATAATTATGCTACTTTTATGGTATATATAGATATATATGGTATATATATTTTTATGGTTTTATGGTATATATAAATTTCAGGGACTTTAATTACAACCTTCTTAAAGTTGTCTCAAAGCTAACTGGTCTTCTTTTCATATTTTAATTCCTATTTTCTTTTTGGTTGTATTTTAAATAATTTATATTGCTATTTTGAAATTCAGTTGTAATTTCTTCTGTTGTTCAACCTGCCATTTAATTCCATCCAATGTATTTGCTTTCTCATATATTGTAGGTTGAAGTTTTATTAGTGTTCTTTGTTAATATCTTCCATCACTACTTCCCCTTAGCTTGGGTTGCAGCTGGTATATAATTTTAATAATTTTAAACTTACTTCTCTTCTAATACATCTGTGTCAATTCTAGATCAATCTTTGTTAATTAACTTTTTTTTCTCCCTCATTATGAGTTGTATTTTGCTACTTCTTTGAAGATTTAAAAAGTTTTATTCAGTTATTAACATTTTGAACATTTTGTAGAGTACTGGATATTTTGGGATACCTATAAACATTCCTGAACTTCATAAGGATATATACTTAAATTATTTGGATTCATGTGATACTTTTGGTTAAAGGAAGGATAGGAGCAGTACTCAACCTCATGCTTATTATTTCCCATGACCAGAGAAAGATTTTTGGTACTCTACTCACTGACCTTGTTCTTTTACCTCTTCAAGCCTAAAACTGAAATATAGTACCTAGAAATATAGCAGCCACCAAGTTCCCATGACTAAAAGCTAATGAAATTTAAAATGTTATCTCAAAATCTTAAAAAGAGAAAGGAAGGAAAGAATTTGGGAAGGAGGCAGAGAGGGAGAGAAGCATAATTATCATGTTAGAATTGTATTTATGAACTAAATGGAATCTCTTCTCTTTGTATTAATATCATAGTTCTGTGAGGATCAATGAGAATTTTCATGTAGTAATTACAAAGCATTTTCTGCGACCCTGAGAATCTAATGTGTTAACAAATTCCTTTAAATTAAAAAAAAATTTAAAAGGCTACAAGGGTCAGGTCAGGAAGATGAACATCTTTGAAGACATACCACTCTGTAGTCTTGACTTCCAAATGTTTTTATTCTCATACAAGCCGTGGTAATCTAATTAAATATTATGGGATTTCAGTGAAGTATTCTGATTCTAACCAAATGTTTTTCCTACTGATATATTTTTTAATAGCCAAATGAAAAGGTTACGTAGGAATGTCCCCATGGAATGGTTGTGTGCCTTCCTCCACTTCAGTGTGAAATGACTTAGACTTGTCATTGGCCATGGAACTGGACTGCTATTATTGGAACTGTCCTCATTGTCCAGATTTAGTAAGGAAAGATAATTAGTGAGAAAATCATTCATTTGAAGAAAACTGAGAATAGAAAATATTTCCTTAACTTCATACATTTTAGTGGGCTGTGTTATTCTGCTTGTATCTAATGTTTTTAAATATTAATTTTAACTTCTAGGAAAAATTTTATATAAATGTATATTTTCTATACAATGCTGGGAGCACAGTTTGTAGATTTTCTGTATCACTACATATGATACTTTCACATAATTCTTTAAAATACTGTTATTTTATGCTTTATTTTTGCTATGAATGATTGCATGATAATTGCAAAAAGAATAATTCTCATTGTCATCATGAGCATCATGAAAAATACAGCTACCTGCATATTGCTGTCTAAACTACATAACAATTGATTTTGTTTCATATAGAAGGAACACCTTTATTCAAAAATATCTCTTCAGAGAAACAGAAAGAGAAGGAGAACGAGAATGAGAAAGAGAAAGAGAAAAACTCCCATCTTCTGGTTTGCTGTCTAAATGCCTACAATAGCTAGGACTGGACTGGACTGAAGCTAGGAGCCAAGGACTCAATCAATGTCTCCCACATGGGTAGCAGGAATCTAATTACTTGAGCTATCACCACTGGCTTTCTGGGTTTATAGTAACAGGAAGATGGCATCAGGAGGCAGAGGTGGAGATAAAACCCAGGCAATGCGATATGTGATACAGGCAACTTAACCAGTGTGTTAATCACTAGACTAAATACCTACCCCTAGAGTCATTAATTCAAAGCACCTGAAAGACAACATAAATGGAATCAAAATACTACTGCTTTTATTTCATAATTGAGATACTGATAGGGCCATCAATATCCAGAAGTATTTAATTATTCATTATCCCTAAAATTGTCATTTCTTTTGAATGAGAGTCTATTGATATGCATACTCTACAGAATGAATAACACTAATTCTATTCTATATTTAATGAACCTTACTGACTCATTCTTTACTGACTCATTCCAAAGTCAAAATTACAGAATATCAAGCTATTTTAAAATAAATCCTTTTTTCCCTAGCCTGCAAGTAGAATTGATGAATAGTATTGCAAGAAGAAGCCTAATAAATACATTTTTAGTCTTATTTGAGATTCTGAGTAAGTTTAAAATAGCAAAGAAATATTGCTTCCAGTAGAACATGAATATATAACACAGTTGATTTGAATGCATTCATCACTTTTTAAAATAAGAATGTGACTTATAAAGATTCAGATTGATCCATTCCAACTCTGACCTTTCCCCTGCATTTCGTTAGCATTTTAGTTCTACTAAATTTATTCATTGCTTTCACTTTAAATTAAACATATATAAAACAGAAATTATTGTTTTATTTCTAATTCCTCTTCCAGGCTTTGTTGATTTGGTAAAATTATGTTAATATTATCCTTATTGTTGAGGATGAACATTTGTCAGTTAGTTTAACTCCATCCAATTTCTTTGCTTCCATATCCAATAAGTCTTCACATTCCATGGTGATTGCAATTACTATATGCAATAGCTCCCACTTCCCTCTTCTCCATTTACAGTTCAGTGATTCTTTAGCCCCAACTCAGCCTAGACCCTGAAGATCCCAGCATAATCATCTTCTGCTATCATCTCTTGGAAATTTGTTGTCATTTCATAACCAATTACTTAATGTTATTTTCCTACTGTCCTGGAATTGCTGATTAGTGTCCAACACTGAAGCCAAAAAGGCATGAAGTGCACATTTTACAGAAATTTACCAAGAATCAGACCAAACATTCTCAGACTTATGAAGAGGGAAGACCTATAGTCAATATTCATTTCTGTTTCTCTTTTGAGATACCCTTTCCATTGTTCTTTATTCTTTCCCAAATCCCACATTTCTATCTATGATCAGTTTTATCTGTTTCCATTTCATCATCCCTTGTCTTTCTCAAAACATCTTTATTTTGATTCATTTTCAAAAGATATTCTTGACATATATAAAATTATAGCTGTGCCATTATTTTTTTTGGCAATTTAGAGATGTTATTCCTTCATCTTCTAGCTGTCATTGTTTATGCTGAAAAATCAACTGTCAATCTTACTTCTTAGAAAGACAACATGTCATTTTCCCCTGGATCCACAGATTTTATTTGTTTTTGATATTCACCTGTTTTAATATATTTCAGCTATGATTTTCTTTGTACTTTTCCTCCCTGAGGTTTACTGATTTTTTTTTTTTCAGTCAGTGAGTTGATTGTTTTTTTTTCTATTTGGGGGAATTTTCAGTCATAGTCTCTTCAAATATTACTTTTTCCTCATCATTTCTGTCTTCTTTTAGAACTCCATATATTGTGATCTTCATGGGCTATTGATTAAGAAACTTTTAAGTCTTTATCTCTTTGTCTATAAAATATTGTAAATTGTTTTTCCTATGAAGGGTTTTAAAAAGCTCATTTCTTCATATTCCTCTGCTTCTTGTAGCTTCAAAATTTTCTTTATGTGCCCAAGGGGGTGATGCTCAAGTGTCTGAGGCAGGCTCTTCTAACAAGTGGGTTTTACTTCCTTAACACTGTGAATTTTTTCCCAGAAACCTTTTAATTAATGTATACAAATTTATGCATTTCATAAATACAACTTTAGGAACATGCTCTTCCCACTGTACCCACCTTCCCACCCATAATCCCACCCTTCTTCTTCCTCCCTCTCTTATTCTCATTCTTATTTTTTATTAATATCTATTTTCAATTAACTTTATACACTAAAATTAACTTTATATTAAGTAAAGAGTTCAACAAGTAGTATGAAAAAAAAATGTTCCTCAACAGTCAAGACAGGGCTGTTCAAAGTCATGTTGTTTGCAACAAAATGGATGAAACTGGAAAACATCATACTTAGTGAAATAAGCCAGTCCCAAAAGGACAAATACCATGTGTTCTCCCTGATCTGTGGTAACTGATAGGGCACCTAAAAGCACTTTGAAATCTTACTCTACTTTTAGATTTTTTTTTCAGAGGTTTTTGGCTTCCCTGAGTACCCCTATAAAGTAGCAAATATCTTTTGGGTATGTCATGTGTGCTGTGTGGTTGAGGCTCATCAAATATTTAATTTGTCATTCTGTCCCTAAGTGAATTCTTTGCTGATTTTTTGGTATACCAATGGAAGCCTTTCTGCCTCAGAAAACTGCCTTCTTCCATGTGGCTAGAAATCATCCAATTGCTGAAGGACTAAAAAGAGGAAAAGACGGAGGAAAGAGGAACTGACATCATGGCAATCACCAACTTACTTCAGGACATATTTCTACCCTATATGAAATTTTATTACATCTAGTCTTTTATTTTTCACTCTTTGATATCTTAAAAACACAATTTTTGCAAAATTTCTGTTCTTTTTCCTTTGGTGGGTTGGATGATGCCCACACGCATTTGGTGAGTACAGTTTACTGAGTACACCCATTCAAATGCTATCTAATATGAAACTCTCACGAGCACTATCAGAAACGATGCTTAATCTTATACCCTATGGCCAAACTGACACATAAAATTAGCCAGCATACTTGATATAAAATTCTAACTTAAATATATGCCCTCATATATCAACACCTCTGACCACTTTACCCTGAACTCTACAGCTACTAAACTACCCCTATTTCTACTTCTCCCGAAAGTCAGTCTCTCTCTCTCTATTCTGAAAGTGATAGTTTCTCCACTTCAAAGATGAAGCTAGAAAGTCATGCAAATTTGCCATCTTGCTAAGTATCTTGCATTATAGAATTTTAGAACCCAATCAAAACCTTAGAAAACACACACGCACACACACACACACACATACACACACACCTTTTTTCCCCATAGAATGCTTCATAAATGGCTAAGTAAATGATAGTTCATGGTTAAACAGCCCATTGTGGTAAAACAAAATTTACAACATAGTGTTCCAGATTCCTATGCTGTAGTTCTCTCACTGAACTTTGTGACATTAATTTGAAATCTCTAGACATTAGCTATGTTGATTTTATATCCATATGGATATTTATAGAAAACTCTTCTTGACCTTCTTTGCCCAAGTCTGTATTTTCTTACTGAAATCCAGGTTTTGAGATACCTCCAGTGTGAGAACAATCAAATATATAAAGAATTCACTTAGACTACTAAAATTAACAAGACTGGGGAAAGTAAACAAAAGTGGCATATCTATAAATATGTGAAAGAAACAACTAATTCTATTTGGATTATGTGTCTTCTTTTCCCACTAGGAACTCTAGCATGTTTCCACATAAGGTTTTCAATAGACTTGGAAATGCTTTTAATTGAAGTACTTTAAGTCCATTACCTATTTGTAGTCACATAGATTTGCTGTAGCACATCATGTTCCTAAAGCATTGTAGTGATACACACTTTTTTTAAAAGATGCATTTAGTTATTTGAAAGTCAGACTTATAGAGAAAAATAAGAGAGGGGAAAGACAAGGGGGGAGAGAGAGAGAGAGAGAGAGAGAGAGAGAGAGAGAGACTTTTATTTGCTGATTCATTCCCTAGATGGCCACAATGGCCAAGACTGAGCCAGGCCAAAGCCAGGAGCAGGAGCTTTGTTTGAATCTCCCACATTAGTGGCCAGAGCCCAAACACCTGTGCATCAAATGATGCTTTTCCTGGGCCCTTAGCATGGAACTATATTGGAAGTGGATTAGCCAGGACTTGATCCTGTGCCAGTATGGGGTGCTGGTGTCATAGGAGGAGGCTCTTCCTGCTATGCCATGACGCCAGCCCCAGTGATGCACACTTAACACGTTGTCTACTTGCAATCTATTGATTGTGTGCAGCTTGGAATGTCATGATTTTAGCAACAGAAAAAAAAAAGCAAAACCACTGGACTCAGATTTTATAAAACAAACAGATGTGAGTCTACTGAAACTCTCCTACTTGAAACTCTTCATAGGTTAATTTAGACAATCATATGCCTGTAGCACAAAGGATTAGCTTAATATATAAGACTTCACTTGTATGGTTTCTGTAGATTTGTTATTCATTTAAATATTTATTTATTTATTTGAAAGGCAAAGTTACAGACAAAGAGTGAAAGAGAGATCTTGCATCTGCCGATTTACTCCCCACAAAACTGCAACAGCCAAGACTGGGCTAGGCCAAAGTCAGAAGCATGGAATTCCATCAGGGTCTCCCATATGGGTAGTTGGGGTCCAAGTACTTCCAAGTTGCATCAGCAGAGAGTTGGATCAGAAGTGGAGCAGCTGGGGACTTGAACAATGTCAAAATGGATTCTGACATTGCAAGCAGTGGCTTAACCTGGGTTACTGTGCCACAATGCCTCCTTCCTGGATTTACTTTTAAATATAAAGTCATAGTAATTCAGATGAGTAGCACAAGAGTAAATTTTTGTGAGATTGTATTCTTTTACACATTGTATTGCTTTATTAGTAATGAAGTATTTTTATTTTCATGGAAAATGATTTAGTTGTCTCTGTCTTAGAATTGAAGTCATATGTTCTCAGGCATAAAGAGATAACTATTAGCTAAAATATTGGGATACACAGTAGAAGAGTACATTCCTCACACACCCTTAGCATTATTCAGATATAATTTTGAAAATATTATAAAAATGCTCAAGGACAGTTCCAAAATAGAAGCCTAAATGCTATATGAGGGTAAGGCTGAGTGAAGAGAGTAGACAGTTCAATATCTCTGCAATCATGGTTCTCATATTTATTGGTTTTTTTTGAAATTTATTTATTTTTTTAAAGTCAGAGTTACAGAGAGAAAAGAAGAGGCGGGGCGGGGGGGGAGGGAGATATCATCCATCCACTGGTTCATTCCCCAGATGGCCACAATGGTGGGTTGAGCCAGGAGCCAGGAGCTTCATCCGAGTTTCCCTTGTGGGCAGTAGGGGCCCAGGCATTGGATCATCTTCTGTTGCTTTTCTCAGGCCATTAGCAGAGAGCTGGATTGGAACTGGAACAACGTCGACTCAAACCAGCACTCATACGGGATGCTGGCATTGCAGGTGGCAGCTTAACCTGCTAGGCCACAATGCTAGTCCTGATTCTTACATTTATTAACCATAGAGGTTGAATGAATTATGTTGGGCTCCAAGTTCTTCTGTAAAATGAGAATAATAATAACTCATGGACTTATTGTATGAATAAAATGTGCTATGTAGATAGAGTATTTAAAATAGTATTTATCCATATTAAATACTCATCAAATGGCTTTAATAATAATTCAAGTCACTAAGAAAGCCTGGAGTATAGTAGGCACTCATAAACTATTACCTAATTTTTTTCATTGGGAATTTATTATTGTTCTATTTCTGATTTTACTAAAATGAGGACCTGGGTCTCAGAACTTTTGTCTGATCACTGGAAAGAAGTATGTTCCTTGTCATTACATCTTGGAAATTCTTTGAGTTCCTGCTTTCATCTAAGAATTGTTTAATGTAAAAAGTTTTGATAGTTCCAGATGGAAGGAACTTTTGATTTTTGACTTTTGTTATTAGTTTCTAATTTTATCATATTTGAATGTAGAATACTTGTATAAATTCTCATCTTTAAATTTTTGAGATGGTTTATCATCCAAAATATGATCAGTTTTAATGGTCCTTGAGCCTTTTGTCTCATATGTCTTTGAGAAGAAGATGTATTTTCTATGCATCCATACTGTGTAAATGTGCATGTGTGTATGTTTGGTAAATGTTGGCTTATTTCTGTAGGTCAAAAATGACAGTGAGAATTATTGAAATCAAACTGAACTTACTGAATTCTACATGGATGATGGTATCTCAGCAAGTGGTATTATTACCAAAGACAATGCAGGTTATGAATATAATATTTGAAGCAGATTTGAAGCAGCGCTCAAAATATTATGAACTGCAATAGTCTTTAGCATTGGGTAATTGATCATGATATTTCAAGAACTAAAATAGATGGACAGCTTTCTAAAAGTTACTTGTTTTTGTAAGTGGAAAAATTCTAAGTATGTTAAACAGAAGTTGGGCTTAAATCACTAAACAGATAATCAAGGCTTCCAACCAAATTCCAGACTTACAACAATTTATTGACCATTCAATTGAGAAAGGTTTAGTCCTCACTAGTCTGAATAAAGAACCTTAATTTATATTGCTAATCTTCGTTCCAGCTTTCTAAATGGATTTCTAATGTGTACTGGATGCTTATACATGAGGGCATGTTCATGATAACAATCTGACTGTTTGGTGTTTAGTGGACAATGGTTTTCATGCTAGCACAAATACCAAGAGACATAAAACTTTTTCTGGGTTTATCAGGGGCAGTAGGGACTTATAAAGAATAGGTGATCGAGCCGGCGCCGTGGCTCAATAGGCTAATCCTCCACCTTGCGGCGCCGGCACACCGGGTTCTAGTCCCGGTTGGGGCGCCGGATTCTGTCCCGGTCGCCCCTCTTCCAGGCCAGCTCTCTGCTATGGCCAGGGAGTGCAGTGGAGGATGGCCCAGGTGCTTGGGCCCTGCACCCCATGGGAGACCAGGAAAAGCACCTGGCTCCTGGCTCCTGCCAGGATCAGCGCGGTGCGCCGGCTGCAGCGGCGGCCATTGGAGGGTGAACCAACGGCAAAGGAAGACCTTTCTCTCTCTGTCTCTCTCTCACTGTCCACTCTGCCTGTCAAAAAAAAAAAAAAAAAAAAAGAATAGGTGATCAATGGAGATTTGTGTCAGGTTTGTCTCACAGTGGACCCATTGTGTCCATGAATTATACTGTGGTTTTTCTTGGTGTTCTAGTAGGAATTCTTGAGACTGTGCATTCAGCAACTGAAGAAATCCCAACATTAGAAATTCTGATGTTTGGGAAAAGGACTATTATGGTAGGGAGACCAATGGAAAGCTGGTAGAACTACCTGTGATCCTATCATGGTTAATTTTATGTGTCAAATAGGCTAGACCATGGTGATTAAATACATTATCACACATTATCTTAGATGTTTCAGTGAAGTGTTTTTTTTTTGTTGTTGTTGTTGTTTTTTGTTTTTTTAGGGAGGTGTGGTTAAAATTAGCATTTAAATTGGAGGACTTCCAGTTTACTGAATTTGTCTCCATTATCCTAGGGCTTACTCATTCAGTTGAAGGCCTTAATGTAAGAAAGACTGACCCAGAGCAACAGAGAATTTTGTCAGATGCTTGCTTTTGGATTCAAACTGCAAGTCATCCTTGGATCTCTAACCTGCTTACTTTCCCTGCAGATCTTGGACATTCCATATCTTACAACCACATGAGCCAATTCCTTAAAATAAGTAATCTCCCCTCTTCCCAAATGAGTATATAAATTACACATACCCTGCACACCCTTCCGATTTGATTCTGTTTCTCTGGAAAATCCTAATACATGACCTCTACCTTTCAAAATTGCAAACTGAAAATAGTACACCATTTTTGAATGTGTTTCAGAGATTAGTGCCATTATCCAAGGCTTGAAAGAAACTGAACTTGACATTTGACCTATGCAAAGACAGATGGAATTTTTGAACAATGAATTATCAAAAGTTTAATAAAATGATGGCTCTAATCAGAGTTGTTCATCCAGATGTATTTTTTGTTTTTTTCCTAGAGCAAATCAACATGTTCCCTGGTATTGATATGCAAATTTGATGCCTGGCAAATGTTTCTTGTTACCTGTTATGAGCAAAGGCTGTTTGCCTTTAGCTGGCAGAATCAACATTACACTTTCAATGTTTTACCTCAGGGCTAGTTCATCTTTTCAGATCTGGGTCAAAACTTTGTCTTTAGTAGATTTGATTGTTCCTTCTTACAGGAAACGACACTGGTATATTGTGTTGATTGCATCACTTTTATTGAACCTGATCAGGAAGTTTTAGCTACTATAGGTATCTATATGCATGTCCAAGAATAGAAAATAAATCACAGAAAATTTCAGAGCCCTGTCATTTACATAAAATTTCTAAAGTTGCAGGTTCTGGGATATGTTGAAGTGTAACTTTCAAGGTGAAGGAGAATTGCTACATTTGGTTCATCTGACCATTAAGAAACACAATGAATATTGGGCCTCTAGATTTTGGAGGTAACGTATACCTCATTTAGGAGAGGTATACTGACTCTTATTAAGAAACTGAGAAATCGAAACTTTTGAGGGGTATCCAGGATAAATACGGACCACAAGAGGTTCAGGCATCCATGCCAACTGCTCTTCTACTTGGGACATGTGTCCCAGTAAAATACAATGGTACTTGGAATGTCTGTAGCAGATAGGAACTCTGCATACAGCTATTAGGATGCCTATAAAAGTGATTCACAGTACAGACCTGTAGGATTTGGGACAAAATATACTCAATTCTGTAGATTGCTATTCTTTTTTTGAGAAATACTGGCAAACCTTATTAAAGACTGAATGCTTGATCTTTCTCAGCCATAAATTAGGCATACACAATAGCCTTTCATCACCAAATGGAAGTAGCGTATACAAGACTGAACTCAGGAAACACCAAGATATCACAAGTCAGCAAGTGACTCACGTGCCCAGGATTCACCTCTCAATCCCAACCTGGGCCAGGTTAACAGATGGTTCCCCTATTGAACCTCCTTGTGTCTCTTAGTTCTGATGGAACAAGGACATAGCCTTAGCCATTTTTCTTCTTGTCTAAAAGCAGATAAATTTTTTTACCTTTCAAGAAGAAGAAACTCTAAGAAGAAACCTCCACCCACTGCCAACCTCCACCTCATCCCAGACCCTCCCCACCTAAGATATATAAGACCCAGCCTGCTGGAGGGCTGGGCTCTCTGCCATGTATTCCATGTCTTTATTTTCCCTTGAATAAATTTTTTCTTTGCTGTGAGTCCGTATCCTGTCTCGTCTCTGTTCTGCCCCCTTATCCTTACAAGGTCTTCACGGACAGTATGGTGTAGGGAAAATATCCCAGTGGACAGGACTTTGAAAAGTGAACCAGGTTGTTTATTCTACTTGGAGGAAAAAAGATTAATTTACATTGAATATGGTTCATTGTATGGTTGATAATCAGGAATGACTTAGAAAATTGGTGACAAGGAAATTTGTGAAAAAAGTATATGAAGATTCTGCTCTAAATAAGCAAAGAAAGTAAAATCTTAGTCATCACCAAAGGTAAATCTCAACATAGGAAGATCTTAACAGCCTTAATAGATGTATAGAAGAACCTGTGCTGTGGGTAATAGTAAGCCTATTTGCACAGCCATGTATTTTCTGGTCTAGTAGGTTTATGAACAAAATAGCTTTGATGGCATCAATGGTGTTGTAATAGACTCAAAAGCATAGCCTTCTAGTCAACCAGTCTAATCTGAAAACTATTGATCTTTTCTTTGTAACTATATCATTATATAAACCTTATATAAATAGAATCAGACTGTATGTAAACTTTGGTACTGTCTTGGTCCAAATTATTTTGTGTACCGGTAGTTCATTTTTGCTGTATTCAATTATGTGGTGTGACCTCAGTTTGTACTTGCAGATCTATTCACCCAATGAAGAACATTTAGGGTGATTCCACTTTGGGATTATCACAAATAAAGATACAATTTATATACAGATATGTGTGTGAGAACTTTTCATTTCTCTGTCATAAATATTCGAGAGTGTGTGTTTTGGATTGTATGGTGCAATGGTTAATTTTATGTGTCAATTTAACTGAGCCATAGAATGTTGAGCTATTTGGTCAAATGTTATTCTGGGTGTTCCCACTGTGTGTGGGGGTGTTGCAATGAAATTACCGTTTAAATAGCTCAGATATTTGATCAAACATTATTCTGAGTGTTTCTGCTAGGGGTGGGTGTTTTTAAATGGCATTTAAATTGGGAGATTGAATAAATTGTATTGCTCTCCATTATGGGCAGCTTCATGCAATTATTTGAAGATTTGAGTACAGCAAAATGGCTGATGCTCTGTTGACTAAAGAGAATTTCTCTAGCTTTATTTGCTTTGAACTGGAACAAGGATTTTTCTGCCTTGAGATGTAAACTGAAATGCAGTTCTTCCTAGGTCTTGAGCCTGCCAGTTGTTGATGGGAATTACTCCGTCAGCTCCCCCGGATTCTCTGCTTGCTTGTTCAGGTTGCCCTGAAGTGCTTAGGAGTTGCCAGCCTACACTGTCATGAGGGCCAATTCTTTGAACCATGGCCTGGAATGACCACAGAGTGCTTTTCTGGAAAGCGAGTAGCAGAATCCTGAGGCTCACTGTGAGTGGTGAGCTCATAGAGAGTTCTACAGATCTTTTCTCTTATATAATTCTATCCCTCTAGACTGCTGGTCTTGCTATGGGAAAAAAGGACTTCATAGATTTCTGAGGTGTGCTCCAGGCCTCTTTCCCATTGTGTTCTGACAATTAGCAACTGGCTCCCTTTTATCTATACTAATCTCTTTGGTAACTGTTTGCTGGGCTGCATCCTTGTATGCCTTTCCTGACTCCTCTCCTAGTCGGGCTGTGAATTTTCCAATTCTTTCTTTTCTGCTTTCCTTTGCTCCAGAATCTCACATAAATCTAACAAAATGTGGCCGTTGATAAACTGCTCAGCAGCCTGACTGTTTACTATTTAGAACTTTCTTCCAAATATCCTATGTCATGATTCCATCACTGTGTAATAGTCACCATTCTTTTTTTTTTTTCTTCTTTTTTCAGGGGCCCAAGGACTTGGGCCATCTTCTACTGCCTTCACAGACCACAGCAGGGAGCAGCATCGGAATTGGAGCAGCCAGGACTTGAACTGGCGCCCATATGGGATGCCGGCACGGCAGGCGGTGGCTTTACCTGCTCCCCCACAGCGCTGGCCCCAGAGTCACCATTCTTGAATTTGGCCTTCTACAAACATGCTTCAGCCCAGTTCTTTGCTATTTCATAATCAGGATGGCCTTTTCTCTCATTTGCAGTATGACATTCTTCATTTCCATCTGAGGTCTCATAGGCGTTCTGATCATGAACACATATGCAACCTCTAAGGCTTTCTAGCTTTCTATAGTCTCCTTTATCTTCTGAGTCCTTCTAAGAGTTGCCCGTAAAGCTACATTTAGAGCAATATAGGACTTTGTTAGCCTGATTCTCCACACATCTCCACATCCATACCATAGCATCTCACATACCTATTTTGGTTTGTGGTGAGAAATGTTTTAATTTATCAGCAACTGTGAAATATACAACTCTTTATTGTAACTACAGTCACCATGTTGTGGAATAGATTCCAGCTGAACAGTGTCACTTCATCCTCTTCTCATTCTACTCTTTGCTTCTTTGAATCCAACTGTTTAAGATGCCACATATAAATGAGATCATGAGGTATTTTCTTTTCTATGCCTAGCTTATTTTACCCAGCATAATGTCTGACAGGTTCATCAATATTATAAAAACTGACTGATTTCTCTTCTATTTAAAGGCTGAACAATAACCCCTTGTATAAAAAGAATATATACATAGGCATATGAGTGTGTGTGTATCTGTACTTATTCCATATTTTTTATCCATTCATCAGTTAATGGACACCTAGGCTGATTGCATATCTTGGCTCTGGTGAATAATGCTGCAATGAAAATGGGTGTGTTGACAGTTCTTTGACATGTTGATTTCAAATTCTTTGAGTATTTACCAAGAGGTAAGTTTGCTGTATCATTTGATATTTCTCCAGTTTTCCATAATGGATATCCTAATTTATATTCCTACGAGCAGTATACAAGAATCTCGTTTTCTCTATATACTTGCCAACTCTTGTTGTCTTTCTTTTTTTGATAATAACCAGTGTGACAGGTGTGAGATTGTATCTCTTTTTTAATTTATATTACCTAATGACTAATGATGTTTACTGTCTTTTCAAGTACTTTGTCCATTATTAAATCAGCTTTGTTCTTGCTATTGAGTTGTCTGAGTTCCTTGTGTATTCTGGATATTAACTCCTTATTACATGTGTGATTTGCAAATATTTTCTCTGTTTTTTTTTAATTTTTAAATTTATTAGGAAGGCAGGGAGATATACAAAGAAGCACAGAGAGACTTTCTATCAACTGTTTGCTCTCTAAAATTCTTGCAAAGCTGGGCCTGAGCCAGGCTGAAGTCAGAAGATTGGAACTCATTCTGAATCTCCCATGTGGATAGCAGGAACCCAAACATTTGAATCATTACTGCTGCCTCTCTGTTGCACAACAGCAGGAAGCAGGGATCACAAGTGGATCAAGGACTTAACCCAGGCACTCTGATGGGATGCAAGTGTGCCGAGAAACGTCTTAATTACTGTACCAAATGCCTACCTTTTTGTTTTTAATTTTTTAAATTTATTTTTATTTAAGTGATAGGCAGAGACACAGAGCTTAGGTTGTCTCTACTCATAGTTGTATTCTACAAACTGCAGAAGCTTTTTAGTTTGATGTAATCCTATTTGTCTATTTTTGCTTTTGTTGCCAGAAACTTTAAATCTTTCTTGTTAATGCCTAGTTCTATACTAATGCTATTAGAAAATATACCTTATATGATTTTAATCCTTTAAATTTATTCAGAGTTACTTTCTGATTTAATATATAATTTATCTCAGAGAATCTTTCATATTTGCCTGAGAGGAATGTGTATTGAGTTGAATTTGATATTTCTGCATACCCTGCACCTTGTTTTCTGTTTTTCCTCAAATTTGGAAAAAATTCAGGCATTTTTCCTTAAATATTCTATCTTGCCTTTTCTTTCCTCCTTCTGCAATGACTATTATGCACAATTACTCCTCTTGGTGGTACCTAATAAGTCGTATAGGGTTTCTTAAAATTTTTCATACTTTTTCTCTTTTTCTTCCTTTGTATAATTGCAATTTCTTCCTTAAACGCACTTATTCTTCTGTATTTTCTTCTATTTTTTATTTATCCATTTTTATATATATGAGAGAGAGAGAATGTTCTTTGACAGAGAAAGACTGTCACAACTTAGTCTTGTCTGTGATTCCAGATGGTTCAATTGGTAGCAGCCTCAGGCAGGTTCAACCTACTGTCAGGTTCTCCAGATGGTTAGCCTCTGCTTTTATTCTGAAGTCAGGTGAGACAACTGATTGGGTTTCATTGCCTATAAAGACCACTGGCTGGTCTCTGCAGTCTAGCAGACCTACTGACTGGTCATTATGCTCAACGCAGATCAGGTTGAATTTCAAGGTATATTTCCTGGCTGAGCAGTGCTATGATTTAATTTTATTCATTGTGCAACACTGCAGGCCGGACCTTGACTTTAGGTGGAGTTTCTTTTCAGGATGAAATTCCAGAAGCTATGTGCCAAAAATGCATGGTTCAGGTTTCCTGCCCGTCCTGGCTGGAGCACAGAAGTGGGTACTGAGTCTGGGTGGAGCTGCTGTTTGAGTTTTCTAGTCAGCTGTCTCCCATCCTGGGTGGGGCTTAAATTTGGGCTCTGAGATTAAGATTGGCTGTTATTTAAATACCCAGGTAATGCAGATCTCATTCCCATGCTCCACAGAAATGCATGCTGTCATCTTTCTGTCTATACAGAGCCTTCTGGTGGGCTCTGAGGCTAAGCCACTGTTTGTACTTATTTTTTAAATATTTATTTATTTATTTGAAAGTCAGAGTTACACAGAGAGAGAAGGAGAAGCAAAGAGAGAGAGAGAGGTTTTCTATCCACTGGTTCACTCCTCAGTTAGCCTCAACGGCTGGAGCCACGCCAATTCAAAGCCGGGAGCCAGGAGCCAGGAGCTTCTTCTGGGTCTCCCATGCGAGTGCAGCTGTCCAAGGACTTGGGCCATCTTCTACTGCTTTCCCAGGCCATAGCAGAAAGCTAGATTGGAAGTGGAGCAGCCGGGACATGAACTGGTGGCCATATGGGATGCAGGTGCTACAGGCGGCGGCTTTATACACTACGCCACAGCGCCAGCCACTGTTTGTACTCTTATTCTGGGCTGGCGTAGCTCCTGCACTCTGCTCATGGGCATGGAGACTGCTGTTTTCCTGCCTGGGTAGAGCTTGGACTTGGGCTCTGAGCCTGGGCATGGAGGCTGTCCATCTAGAGACTCAAGCCAGATTGAAATTCCTCCTGTGCTTCCGGGAGTAACCAGCCTGGCTTTGCAGGTAAGCTATTCCATTGACTTGTATCTTTGCTCATGTGCTACCATAGAGGGGAACATTGAAATACGACCAAGATTTGTGCACTGGTTACTGTAAGCGCCACCTCCTCTCTTTGTTTCTTTCTGACTGCAAGGGGACCAGTTCAGCTGTCATATCTAGTGTTCTCTGAGAATAATCCCAGTGTTCTCTGTAAAATGAGACAGGAGAACACTTCGAGATGTGTGTTGAAACTCTAGAGAGGCTAAATGTCCACCTCAGTTTTATTTACCCACTGTGGGTCCTGGAGGATCCTCTCTGTGTGGTGTTGTGCTGACTTGTTGGTTGGGGGGAGGAGCATCATAGTTGACAGGAGACGATTCCTCTTTATCTTCCCTTTCTATTTGGTGCTGTGGTCCCCATCTCTCAGTGCCATTCCCAAGTCTTGAGGGTTTTTTTTTTCCTTTATTTACTTATTTATTTGAAAATCACAGTTGCAGAGAAAGGGAGAGACAGAGAGCGAGCGATCTTCCATCCACTGCTTCACTCCCAAATGGCCAGGCCTAAGCCAAGAGCTGGGACCTTCTTCCAGGTCTCCAACATGGGTGGCAGGGGCCCAATCATTTGGGCCACCTTCTGTTGTTTCTCCCAGGCCATTAGCAGGGAGCTGTCTCAGAAGGGGAGGTACAGTGACATTAGCTGGTAACTACCAGGAATGCTGATCACAGACTTACTTAATATGACTGGTTTAATTCTGTAATTAATACACAGTTATTCTTAAGTGTTGAAATTTAACTGAAATGTGATCCCTGTTAACCATAAGAGTGGGAATAAGAGAGGGAAGAGATGTATAATTTGGGACATGCTCAAGCTGACTTGCCCCAAATGGTAGAGTTTGAAACATACCAGGGGACTCCAATTTAATCCCATCAAGGTGGCATGTACCAATGCCATCTCACTATTCCAAGTGATCAATTTCAGTTCACAATTGATCATAATGAAAGGACTAAGAGTCAAAGGGAGCACATAAACAAGTCTAGTACCTGCTAATACTAACCGATAGAATAAATAAAGGGGAGAGTGATCCAACATGGGAAGCGAGATACTCAGCAGACTCATAGAATGGCGGATGTCCTAAACAGCACTCTGGCCTCAGAATCAGCCCTAAAGGCATTCCAATCTGGCTGCAAAGCCCATGAGAGTATTTCAGGCATGGAAAGCCAAGACACTCTGGAAAAAAAAAAAAAAAAAAAACACACACACACACAAAAACCACCTAAATGAAAGATCTCTGTGAGTGAGATCCCTTTCTCTGAAGGGAGTAGAGAACCTCCACTTTGACTATGACCTTGTCTAAACAAGATAAGAGTCGGAGAACTCAAGGGGCTTCCATAGCCTTGGAAACTCATGACTGGTGCATAGGGAGATTACTGATGCCATAAACAGGAGTGTCAATTGGTAAAGTCAACAACAGGAGTCACTGTGCACTTACTCCTCATGTAGAATCTCTGTCCTTAATGTGCTGTACATTGAGACTTAATGCTATAACGAGTACTCAAACAATATATTTCACTTTGTGTTTCTATGGGGGTGCAAACTGTTGAAATCTTTACTTAATGTATACTAAACTGATCTTCTGGAAAAAAAAATAAAGAAGAAGAAATTATCAACTCCCAACTTGACTCTCACTGGGATTAAACATGACAATAGGTCTGATCTGACTTCATCATCATGTAAAAAATCATCTATTATTTTTCACTTTATGTTTCTGTGTCAGAGCAAACTGTTGAAATCTTTACTTAATGTATGCTAAACTGATCTTCTGTATATAAAGAGAATCAAAAAGAAGCCTCATGTGAATGGAAGGGGAGAGGGAGTGGGAAAGGGGAGGGTTGTGGGTGGGAGGGACGTTATGGGGGGGAAGCCATTGTACTCCATAAACTGTACTTTGGAAATTTATATTCATTAAATAAAAGTTAAAACAAACAAACATAAAAGAAAGTGTAGGGATGGCCATAAATGCAAATTGTTAGTCCTCAATGCCTCTCAATTAACGTGTGACTATATAGCCAGAACAAAGAAAGTTTTCTTACTCTTGAAATAAACATTGGAAGTGATAACTATGAAACTGCTTATTTTCTAAGCACATAAAAGTCATTTGGAGGGTGGCCATAAACCTCCCCTATAAACACCATAACAGGTGGGTATGAGTTGCCTTTATATGTATGAATCTTTGCTGCATTTTTCCTTAAAGATTTATTTATTTGAAAGTAAGTGTTAACACAGAGAGAGAAGGAGAGAGAGAGAGAGAGAGAGAGAGAGAGAAAGAGGTCTTCTATCCACTGGTTCACTCCCCAGTTGGCTGCAATGGCCGGAGCTGAAGCCAGGAACCAGAAGCCGCCTCCAGGTCTCCCATGTGGGTGCAGGTGTCCAAGGTCTTGGGCCATCTTGTACTGCTTTTCCAGGCCATAGCAGAGAGCTGGATTGGAAGTGGAGCAGCTGGGACTCAAACCAGTGGCTTTTAAAAACTTCTAAAATGATGTTCTAGGGGATAAATTATGATGTTCTTTTTTTTAAGTATAAAGAATCACTTCAGAGATATGTATTTATGTCCAAGATGTAGGATTATATTCAGAGTTTTGCAAAGATGGAAAAGGCTGTAAAGAAAATGAAAAGTGTGATTTTTGTGCCATAAGCTTTTTTTGTATTTTTAAAGATTGTAAGATCATTATTCTGTGATCACAAAAATACATCTATGTAGTTGATTGGAAGTATTTTCTCTTGAAAGAAACGTTTGTAACGTTACAAACTTGAAGAGATCTGTAACCTCTGGGGTGGCGGGGATACCTACTTTAAAATTAATTATTTCAGGGGGTCAGCACTGTGGTGTAACAGGTAAAGACACCACCTGCTGTGCTGGCATCCCATAGGGGTGCTGGTTCCAGACACGGAAGAAGCTCCTGGCTCCTGGCTTCAGATTGGCTCACCTCTGGCCATTGCAGCCATGTGGGGAGTGAACAGGTGGATGGAAGCCACCCCCCCCAACTCTGTATTTCTAATAAATAAATAATTTTTTAAAATATTTTATTTCTTCAAAGGTAGAATTAAAAATGACATAAATATGCTTTGGTTTTGAGGTGAGTGTTAGGGCATATAATGAGATAGAATTACGTAAATTTTTATTTTATTCTTTTATTTATTTTTTTCTGGTGGTTCTTGATAGTAAATAAGGCCAATATTTTAACTCAATTTTTCCATGAACTTTTGATGTACTTTCCTGCATAAACATGAAAATAATCACTACATAATACAATTTACTGGAAAATTTCTTTGAACATTAAAAGTCTACAGCAACTTTAATTTTCCATAGAATCTGAGAGAAAACAAAGAAAAATATTTTCTAATTCAATTTGGGAGCCAAACAGTACCTGGGATTCCAACACCTAGGAATATTTGCTACTCATATAGCATGGATGAATCTCTCAAAGATCATGTTGAGAAATGCAATTTCCAGAAGAATTTATAGAATAGATTCCATATGTATGAAGCAAAAAGGTCAGCAAATAAGAGTAAATGTTTCAGAGGGTTGTAACGCTAGGAAAACATGAGGAACTGCTGTTGTGGCATAGCAGGTTAAGCCACAGCTTTTGACAACAGCATCCCATGTCAGAGTGGCAGTACAAGTCCCCGCTGCTCCAGTTTTTAAAAAATATTTATTTGACAGGCACAGTTGGAGGGAGGGAGGGAGGAAAGGAGGGGGGGAAGGGGGAGAGAGAGAGAGTCAGCCAGTCAGTCAGTCAGTCTTCCTAAATGGCAGCAACAGCTGGAGCTGAGCCAATCCGAAGCCAGGATCCAGGTGCTTCTTCCTGGTCTCCCATGGGGTGCAGGGCCCAAGCACTTGGGCCATCCTCCACTGCACTCCCAGGCCACAGCAGAGAGCTGGCCTGGAAGTGAACCAGCCAGGTCGTGAACTGGTGCCCATATGGGACGCTGGCACTGCAGGCGGCTTCTTTACCAACTACACCACAGGGCCAGCCCCTGTTCAACTTCTGATCTATTCTTTGCTAATGCGCCTGAGAAGGCCTATGTATTTGCGCTCTGGCACCCATGTGGGAGATCAGGATGAAATGCCTGGCTCCTGGCTTCATTCTGTCCTAGACCTAGCTATTGCAGCCATGGGGGACGTGAACCAATAGAAGAAAGATACCTTTCATCAGTTTCTCTGTCTCTCTGCCTTTCGAATGAATGAATGAATGAATAAACACTTAAAACAATCATAAAATCCAAGGAAATGTTCATCACAGAACTCAAGACAGTGATTAACTCCGGGTTCAAAAAAAGTGTTAGGTTTGGGAAGGACAGATGCATTTGCTGTGGTGATGCAGCTAGAGCTCCTATCCCCTCGTTCAGTCTCAACATGGCTGCAGTGGGTGAAACAGGAGAAGACAGCTGGAAAATCCATTTTTCTCTCTTGTATGGGTGACAGGAACAAAATTCCTTGTATTGGAACTGCTGCCTCCTGGGGTCTGCATTAACAGGAAGCTGGAGTCAGGAAACACAGAGGAAGACACAAACATCTTAGGTACCATCTGCGGTAGAGATTAAATCCTTTGATCTCAGAGGTGGGTAGAAGTATGTTGTCTTTATCTTTACATCGTACATCCAGATTTCATACATTCTTCTGTGGACTTAAATGGTGACTGCAGAGGCCCAAGTCAGCCAAGAGGCTGACAGTGCTCTACAGAGGGCCCAAGGTGGCTCCCAGGTAACAGAACTTCTCACAGAAACTCACCTGTGACAGAGGAAACATCAGCCACACACAGGCAGGCAGTGAGGTGGACATCTCAGGTCTCTGTAGGAAGAGTGGGGAATGATCCCATTGTTTACCTCTTCCTGCGTGTAGAGAACATCGAGAGCAGGCAGGAGCGTGAGAACGTAATGTACCTCTGTAACCGATAATCGAGTCTGTTAGCTTGTACCGTGTGCTCTGCAAGCTTCAGTAGGAAATTCTGTGATTATCAATGTGATTGATAACCACATACAAATCTATGTTGTTTAAACCTGTTTCAATGTATGTACCTACTCTGTAAGAAAACCTTAAAACCTGTAACCAAACTCAGACTGGCAAAACAGCCCACTCAGGAAACTGACTGATTCTGAATTTAAATTATCTAATTAAAATTTTTATTCCTAAAAAGAGACCAGATTTCATGTATTTTATAGATACAGTTCTAAGAAGATAACGATAATTTCCTTCCCTCAACTTAGCTGAGTAAGCTTTAATATTGATTTTTTAGATTTTGATTATTTCAGTTAATAGTGTAAATGAAGATACTTCAAAAATTTTGTGGATATGGCATTAAAAGATTGTTTTGGTGCAAAGAATTTTGAAATCCATACTCAGAAGTGGTTTTCAAGCAGTTCATGAAAAATGCGTATTTGAAATAAATATGTATGGATTTCATAAATTTATGCCCTAAAATAAACATCAATGTAACTCCAGTTTTTCAAGTCCTTTTGGCAGTACCCTTGCATCTCATAATGGAAAATATTTTCAAAGTTTAGAAAAAAGACACATGAATAAATATTAATTAGCCAGAGTAGGAAAACCATATTTCTAAATTATAGTACAAATAAATTCATATGTTTTAAATTAATATCTTCAACAGAGAAATTCATCAGCCATATCTGGATTACATGAGTAATATTTCCTAGTAGCCACTATTTATTAATTTCAGTTTATGTCTACTTACATTTTTCTCTAGAATATCAATATTCAAATAGTTGTTCTATACCCTTAATTCACATGGCTAATGTGAACCTATCAAAGTGCAGAAGCAAAGCATTACCATTGGAAGTATCATTCCTGCTGTTTCCAACAGCATTACAAATTTGAACTTTAAACAAATTTCACTTTGGGTCAGAAGTATAAACTGCAGCTTCCTATTATTAGGAAAGTGAATATATTATCAAAGATTCATAGCAATTTGTGGTGCACATGTCTTTGACGGGTTGTGTAGGCTGTTTGGTTTTTAGCTTATTCAGGATGCAAGAGAGAATGCCTTTCAGGTGTATGATGGGTCTCTTTTTAAATACCTTCTGATAATGAAATTGAAATCTTTTAAAACTTTGCACAGTTACCATCTATATGTTTTATAATCTCTGTGCTTCTGATTTGGGTAGGGATTAGCTACAAATTAATTTGGGGAGATTTAGAATAGTGGTTAGTGGTCTCATTTTGCAAAATAAAATTTCAGTATGGTTTTCACAATTTGCATATCATATTATCTTTGAAAACTGTAAAAAGAGACATAGTTAAAAGACATCTGTAATGTCTCTAGTGATATCTCCGGAGTCTTATTATTTTCTAAAAAGTTCACTTTTGACTTAAAAAATTTGTTTCTGTTATATAGGGAGTTACACATTGAATCCATTTCTATGATACTGATTGTTTTTAAAACTGCTTAGCGCTGTGAAATCTTATTTCCATTTTATGTATTCACATCATTTGGACAGATTTTTATGCAAAATAGATATTTTTATCCTAAATGAGAGGTGGGAAGGATTTTTTGGTGTGTGAACTTGTTTCGTGTAGTTGTTCATTTAATTTTTCTCAACTTACAACAAAATAAATGTTAACCTTTGGTATGACATGAGCACAGGAAACTACCAGTGATTTAATTATTAAGTTACAAGTAAAAAGAAAAGAAAACTTAGTTTGAAAGGACAAAGAAAACAGGGCTGAGACATAGAAGATATTGATTTCACATGCACCCTTCCTTTAATGTTGTTTGTCCCCAAACTGGTTCTTAAAATTTGATACCATGAGGGAGCTGAATCATGTTGTCCATATCCAAGTTCGTGGCATCTGCCATATAGATCCACTGCTCAAGTTCCTGACAACTTTTCTTCCAAAGGAAATAGTACTTACTGAACACATGCATATACTCTTTTTTTTGGGGGGGGGGGCAGGCAGAATTAGAGAGACAGGGAGAAAGGCCTTCCTTCCATTGGTTCACCCCCAAAATGGCCGCTATGGTCAGTGCACTGTGCCGATCTGAAGCCAGGAGCCAGGTGCTTTTTCCTGGTCTCCTGTGTGGGTGCAGGAGCCCAAGCACTTGGGCCATCCTCCACTGCCTTCTCGGACCACAGCAGAGAGCTGGACTGGAAGAGGAGCAACTGGGACAGAATCTGGTGCCTGAACCGGGACTGGAATCCGGAGTACCAGCACCGCAGGCGGAGGATTCGCCTAGTGAGCAGCAGCACCGGCCCATATACTCTAAGAGTTGGTGTTACAATGACACTGTTTGTGTAAGGAGCCATTTTTTCTCAACCTTTATAAAAACTTTGGAATGAGAAGGCTTACTATAAATGAGGCATTGTGATAAGTATTATAGAATGCTTTCCCCCATTTAATTTTCACAGCATCTCTATGAGATTAAACGTCATTACTCAGCCTTTCAGATAACTAGTGAAGGTGCAGTGTGATTAAATTACTGATCCAAAGATACATAGCCAATAAATCAAAGACCCAGGGGTAGACCTGGTTTCCCTAATTCTAAATGTTTTCTTTGTCCTAGTGAAGGTTTAAACATTATTACTTCCCTTTTCAGATAAGTAGTGAAGGCTCCATGATTAAATTACTGATCCAGGGATACAGAGCCAGTAAATCAAAGATCTGAATGTGGACCCTGGTTTACCTAATCTTAATGTTTTCTTTATCCTTGTGAAGGCTTGGAGTAATGCTATTGACCTGATTCACACTCTATTTTATGGAGCTATTTTATTAATATTCCTAAATCCATGAACTAGCTTTTAATCTCTCTCTGGTATCCTCTCCCCCTCATTCCCTTTCTTAACTACAACCTCATGATCTCAGTCCCTGTGAGTTTCTTACTTTCTCTGACAATCTAATCCAACTCTCTCCAAAGCACTACTCATAGTGATTCTGCCCTTCAGAAATGCAATTCTGAGCAATATAACACAGGAGTAAGGAGAATGTGTTAAAAAGTTAGACTGCATTTAAAACCAAGTTCACCATTCATCAGTCATGTGATCTTGGGCAAATTACCTTCAGGATAAAGATTATCTTGCTATATATGATTATTTATGATATAGTTCCTTCCTCTTTAACCGCCTGGCTTGCCACCAACCACATTAGATGGCTTTTGTTTTTATGTAACTGTTTTCCTTTGTGTTTTCACTGGCATACCAAGGATGTCATGCATGCTTCTTCCATATCTCTTGTACTTCACCAGAGTTGCTGATTTATTTGTGTTTCACTCCTTTAAGACTGAAGGTTCATTTCGGGTATCCTTTCTCTTTTTGTTAGCACTGCATCCTACTGCAGTGTCAGTCACATGGTAATCTCTCCAAAGTGTGTGCTGAAATAGTATGTCAGATTCATTCAATATATTGGGTGCAAACAAAGGCTAACACCAGTGTAAGGCTGCCAGTCATGCTTGTTTATTAGCTGTGGAATAGGTTAAGAAAAGTTTAACGCTGGAGTTAGTACATTTTCTGTTAGCTATAGCATCTCTAATATCAAAAAGTAAGGAAGTATTTTTCATCATTTATGTTTTCAACACAAACCTTTATCTGATAGCCCAATATCTTTTAGTTATTTCATGTTATTTTAAACTGTATGGCAAGTTTGCTTGGTAATGAGCAAAGTGAATTGAACAAATTCAGAGTAACAGGAATAAGTATCTGCTGGATTACAGTTGATAAATAAGTGTTGATAGAGAACAGTATATATCAAATTTAATAATAGTGCTTTCTTTATGCTACTGTAATTTCATAATTTGAGGGTGATATATTCCATGATCCCTAAGGACTATGTAAAATTTATTTAAATTTAGTATATGCATACTAAAAATCAATTAAGTATACATGACAGAGAATTTTCATGAAGTGATTTCACTTATGTAACGAAAACCCAGATGATGAAGTAGAAACCAAATTTACCTGAACAGGAAGCCCTTTCATCTCTCTTATACTCACTTCTCAAACCACCTCTGATGGAACAAGGACATAAGCCTCAGCCATTTTTAGGTTTCTTGTTACCCCTGTCTTCTTTCAAGAGGTCAGTTCCACCTCACACCTGTATTGTTCTCTACCCCACCCTCTGCATTCTTCCCCAGGTTTGGAAACCAGTGGGCCAGACCTGAAGAACCCAGTATGGAGAAGTTCATCTCTCCTGTTGCCCCCCGCTCCAGCCCTAGCCCACCTAAGGTATTTAAGGGCCCAGCCTGCTGGGGTCTGAGCTTCTGCCACGTGCTCAGTCTGTGAGCATGATGGCAGTTGGTTGGCCTCTGCACATTTATTTTCTTGAATATATTTGGCCTGCTTGTGAGTTCGTATTCTGTCTCCTCTCTGTTCCGTACCTCTTTTCCTAACATTTGGGTGCCCTCTGTGAGGAGGCACCAATATGATCCTCTTTTCCTAACAACCTCCTTCCTGCTCCATGCCAAGGATCAACTCTATCTTGACTTCTTATACCAAGAACTAGTTTGAATTCTGCATAAACAGAGTCACATACTCTTCTCTTAATCAGGCTTTTTTCACTCAATGTTATATTTGTGAGGTTTATTCACATTGTTACATTTAATCCTAGTTCAATCATTGTATAGTATTTTTTTTTTTTTTTTTGGACAGGCAGAGTAAGACAGAGAGAGAGACAGAGAGAAAGGTCTTCCTTTTGTCGTTGCTTCACCCCCTAAATGGCCGCTATGGCTGGCACGCTGCGGCCAGCACACCGCGCTGATCCGAAGCCAGGAGCCAGGTGCTTCCTCCTGGTCTCCCATGTGGGTGCAGGGCTCAAGGACCTGGGCCATCCTCCACTGCCTTCCCAGGCCACAGCAGAGAGCTGGCCTGGAAGAGGAGCAACTGGGACAGAATCGGGCGCCCCAACCGGGACTAGAACCTGGTGTGCTGGCTCCGCAGGCAGAGGATTAGCCTAGTGAGCCGTGGCGCCGGCCTGTATAGTATTTTTTTAAAGATTTGTTTTATTTATTTGAAAGAGTTATAGAGAGAGATAGAGACATAGAGGGGTCTTCCATCTGCTGGTTCACTCCCCAGATGGCTGCAATGACTGGAGCTGTGCCAGTCTGAAGCCAGGAGCTTCTTCCAGGTCTCCCATGTGGGTGCCGGGACCCAAGAACTTGGGCCATCTTCTACTGATTTCCCAGGCCATAGCAGAGAGCTGGATCAGAAGAGGAGTAGCTGGGACTAGAACTGGCGCCCATATGGGATGCTGGTGCTTCAGGCCAAGGCATTGACCCTCTGCGCCACAGTGCCGGCCCCCATTGTATAGTATTTTACTGCATGAATAATTCAAGTGTTTTGTCTTTCCTACTACAGATGAAAACTTGGATTTATTGAATTTAGGACTATTATAAATACTGATATTCAAAATATCCTGTCTTGGTAAACATATGCACATATTTCTTCTGGATTTATAGCTAAATCAGATTTTATGGGTCAAAGAGTTTGTATGTTTACTGAAGAATTTTCCCAAGTGTTTATACCAATTTATACTCTATTTTGATTAACCTTGATTATGTAATGCTTTTTCTTCCTTTAAGTGATATGTTTCAGAGGGAAATATAAATTCTAGTACTGTTAATATATATTGACAAGTCTATTATTTTTTCTATCTTTCTTCAAATTTGATTAAGCTAGTTATAATTTTAGCAAACTACTTGATTATAACAGATTTCTGGATAGACCAATGCTGTAAGTTTTTTTTTTCAGTACTTAGTATAGCCTTTTAGATTAATCTCTAGATCTCAGTGACTACAAACGAGAGCATGGGTTCCAGCCTAAATGGAAAATGTCAGTTACATTAATGCTGGAATCCTGGACTATGGCTTTGCTGGTCACACATAAAACTATTAACAAAATCCTACTTTGATGATCAGAGAAAGGACTTGAAGAATTCTTAACATGATGTTCCTTGAGAAAAAAATAATAAAAATACTCAAATAGACAATGAAAAAATTGATTCCAGGCTGGCGCCATGGCTCACTAGGCTACTCTTCTGCCTGCAGTGCCAGCACACCGGGTTCTAGTCCCGGTTGGGGCGCCGGATTCTGTCCCGGTTGCCTCTCTTCCAGGCCAGCTCTCTGCTGTGGCCAGGGAGTGCAGTGGAGGATGGCCCAAGTATTTGGGCCCTGCACCCCATGGGAGACCAGGATACGCACCTGGCTCCTGCCATTGGATCAGCGCGGTGTGCCGGCCGCAGCGCGCCGGCCGCGGCAGCCATTGGAGGGTGAACCAACGGCAAAGGAAGACCTTTCTCTCTGTCTCTCTCTCTCACTGTCCACTCTGCCTGGCAAAAAAAAAAAAGAAAGAAAAAATTGATTCCATGTATATAAATACAATGAATTAAGAGAATTAGTTTCCTAGAATTTCACCTGTAATAAGGATCTCTAAAGCCAGCTTTTTATTACTTATTATATCAAATTTTTAAATGTGAAACTTGTTATTTTCCAAATAGTACCATCTACCAACTGGTATAGATTTCTTTATGACTTATGCTTTGAGAGCACTCCCATCCCTCCCCCCCAAAAATAATCCAATGAGTCTAGAGTAAAAAGATCAAAGTTACAGAACAGGAAAAGAATAGGTGATTTTTAAAAAACACCTTTATTTATGACAATGGTGAATGTAGTATTAATTACTGCTCTGCTACATTCATAACAATTTATTATCACAGATGACTCTTGTTAGGCATTTGGCCCTTGTCCCTTTTTATTAGTGCTCCATAAAATTCCTATTTAAACAATACTCTAAGAACTGAAACATGTATGAATTACCGTGTCTCATTCATCATCTCTTTAATTTTATTCTAAACCATACATTCTTGTGTGTATTTGGAGGTGGTAGAAGAGGGAGCATGTAGATTGAGACAAGATTTTAACAAAGGAAGATATTGTCCAACATGTGATGGAAGCACAGCTGTCATAGCTACAGAAAAGCTATTGTCCAACTTTCCTCTGTCTTACTAGCTCTGCTGTAGCCTCAGAGGAGCTTGAACTGAGGTCCATGAAAGATGTGCCTCAAAGTGTATCCCAAAGCAGGTAGGTGAACTCCCAATAAGAAGCAGCTCTGAGAGCCAGAAATTTTTATCTGCCAATTACTGTGTTTCTCTCCTCTTTTAGATCAACATTGAAATCCTCTTATTCTCTTAACTCATATTCAACAAGTAATAGTCTCTTGCTATTGAAATTGTGAATTATATTACATTTTTGTTCCTATTAAGCTTGCATCAGTATAATTCAGTTAAATTTGAATCTATTCCATGGATCTGATTAAAAGATTCAGAACCTTGGTTTTATATACTATATAAAATATATGCCATATTTAACAGTTTAGAAGATATGTTATATATTTAGTAAGAAACAACACAATTTTATTTTCATAGTTTATATTTAGTTTAAAAATGTTTAAGGATTTTTATGGTTGTTCATGATGACGTGGCTGAAATTTTTAATGTTATAGTCACACTGGGAATATTAACATACACCCCTTTTCTACCTTTTCCTTCATGGATTATCATATACCATGGCTTTAGGTTTCATAATTATCAGAGAATATAATTAATTCAAAATGGAAAATATGATTCCTGTTCTTCCTGGGAAAATATTTGTTAAGCAATACCAAGTAAAGGAAGTTAAGAGAGACTTGTGTGTGTGTGTTTGTAGGCTTTTCTCAGGGAACACTAAGATGTTAAGTAGTGCAAACCAAATGTTCACTAGTGGCCTCTGAGTTCCCATTGCTTACAAATTGGATGCAAATTATAACCTTAGGAAACCACGCTAATCTCTTCTGGGCTGCCTTGGATCCTGTTTCAATAAAAAGTGCTTTCTTGTTCCTTCCTTGCTTTATATCCATGAAAACTAAAAGCTGTGACTGGATCTAAAACCAAACCCCCTCCCTTCAAGTTCCTCTCACAGTACCAAAAACAAACAAACAAAAACCCTATACTACTCCAATTCTTCATACAGGAGTGCAGAACTTCTTGTCCGCCCAGGGCCATTTGGATATTTATAACATCATTTGGGTACCATACAAAATTTAAAATTAGTCTGCTATGACTTTATTGAATTTTGAGTTCCGGATCTGAATACTTTGGAAGGCCAGACCAAATGGTTTTGTGGGACTTACACAGCCCATGGACTAGATGGTCCCTCGTCCTGCTGTGCCAGCATTTTTAGATCTTATTCTGCTAATTTCTCTGTACTAATAAAAATATTCATTGGTTGCTATTCTGAAGTGACAATATATTTGGCCTTTTAATAGTGTAGGCAAAACCAGCTTTCATATAATTCAGTACAGTTGCTTTCCAGAAAAAAAAAAAAAAGTGTAGTAAGGTTACAGTGTCATTGTAATTGTTCTTTTTAACTAAGAAATAAAATACAGCTTCTTTATTTTCTATAATTAACTTAACTATTAACAGGAACCCCCAGTTAGCTGGACTGAGAATAATGCTGTATGGGGGTCTGTGAAATGTGCTTTAACCGAAATTTGAAAGTATCTTAGTCTCTGAGTTTCAGTATCCTTAATGTGGTTGCTCAGCCTTTCTGGGTGAGATGATCAGACTTGGAGATATTCTTTTTCTCTCTCTGCCTCTTCCACTGTTGTATCTGGGTGTTTTAGGGAAGAGGAGTGATTTGGTTTCATAGCCAGTGTGAGGGAGCCTCCTGATTCTATACCCTGTCCTTCGTTCCTCTTGTGAGCTGTCCTTGTCTGCTCCATGTATGGACTTATTCTGGTGAGCATTGCCCATTGCATTCCCTTTGGGAATATAATGGCCAAAATTATGGTGAATTCATCCCTTTCCTTCAGATGTTGTGTCTCTGCTCCTGGTTGTTGTTCTTGACTGCAGGCTTCTGTTTCACCCGTAGCATCTCTGTTTTCTCATGTGAGAACTACTTTCACTCTCATGTTACAAAGGATATGGTGGTAAAGTCACTGTAGCTTGTCAACTTCCCAAGGCCACATCCAAGGCAGCATATCCCTAGCACCCTTCTATGCATCTCTATTCCTTCCCACACTTTTCTAAGTTTGCTTCCTTCTTACAACACACAAGTTAGAATTTGCAATAAGAGACATGGGCATTAGCACACTCTCCTCAACTTCTCTTCATTTGTCTCATTTCTTTCAAAAGCCATAGGGTAGAAATGAAAGGAGATACATTACCTTCTACTTGCTTTTCATGCCTGCTAGATCTCAACTAAGCCGTATCTTCCTGTTTTCCCATTTACTCCACCCGATATAGTTTTAGCTATGAGGGTGAGTGGGGACAAGGGAGAGATACTAGCTTATCAGTAAGGGCAGTGATGTTGAGAAGTACTCAAGAAAGACTCCCATAAAGGCTAGTTTTTTGTTTATAATTATCCCTTTGTCATTTTGTTTGTCTACTAGAAAAATGCTGAGGTGAGGGATAAGAGAAATGAACAGGAATTTTATACCATTTTATAAAATTTTTTTCTATATAAGACATTGAGCTATTGGCTTACATATACTTCAAATTTCTGATTTATTGTATATTTAGAAATGAGACAAAAAGGCTCAGAGATAGTAGGAAAAACAACATCCTTATGATCTCTGCAATAACCAACTGACTTTCATGGTCACTGTAAAATATGGAGCCAGTTCAAGATAGCAAACATTTAGTAAAAATAACAGTCTCTCATGTTTATATATTCTACAAATGTCTATTCCATTGGAGCCTGGGTAGATTGTTTGAATCCAAGATTATTTAGTAAGAATTTGATGTCAATGTCCAATATCAACCAAGACCCAGCTGACAATGTTATGTCTCTTTATTATATTTTATATTTATCCTGAGAAATAAAGGGAATTTGCCATCAGCTAAATCATGTGCTAAGTACTTTCTATATTTCAATTATTTTTTCATCACAAAATCCTATTAGCTTTTATTTTCTTCACTTTGCAGATAAAATTGAGGCATAGAGAAAAGCTAATTTGATGAATATTGCAAAGAAAGAAGCTGGCAGAACTGGGGTTTGAGTCTAAGGAGTGTACTGTTGAGTCTTAACACCCTCAACTCACTGCCTCCTTGATAGGCAAGTTTATTATCACTGGGGAGATGTGTTATTGTCCTTACTATTGCTGTGTGTTATCTACCATAATGCTAACATGTAAGCCTACTTTAAAAGTTCAGTCACGTAACATAGACTCACACAACCACAAGTAATTAGCAAAATCTCTCTTGACTTTAACCAAAATAAAAAAATTATAGTTTGAATAAATAAACACAATCTAAAAGTTAAAGTATCACATGCTAACATTAGCCCTGTCAACTCTTCTAGGTTTCCAGATCTCCCCATTCAAACCAAAGTTCATATCAGTATAGTTATCACACTTGTGGTAATGATATCATAATGAAGATGCAAACAGCATTTGCTGAGTGGTACTTAGCAATGTGCATCCTATATATTTCTCCTAGATGCTGATACTCTCACTGATTTTTACTTTGCTTCTAACTATAATGTGCACATTATTTCTTTTGTTTAGCATATTCATTGTTCATGTTTCTCAGATTGAGCCCATTAGGACAATTAATGACTGAGAATACTTCTCCCTGTTCTGCTCATTTATCCATTCTAATTATACTTAAAGGTGGCATTACATTTTCTTTATTCGAAACTTCAGAGGAGAGGAACTAATGGGGCAATCAGACAAAAGGATACAAGCAGGTAGAAATGAAAGATTGCCTGTCATTAATTTATGACTATGTGAACTTATTTGTGTTCATTTTCAAGGGGGATTTGCACTAAGCGTCTTTCATCTGGTACAAAGCAGACATTAAGTGCATGAGAGGAAAATTCAGACAAAATGTGGTAATTGAACTGGCCAAGCTATGTTATCATCATCCTAAACCCAGCTAATAGGATCATCATATAAAAGGACTTGGCTGAGTGAAGACAAAAAATAAAACTCCTGCAGCTAATAACTTAAAAGATGTGAAAAGTTTCGTGCAGCTATGTATTCTCCTTAAAACTTTAAATTAGTGGAAGCATCACAGTTGGATGTAGGCATAAAGATTCCTGGAACAGTCAAGCAGAGACCATGGAAATATGAAAAGTCTCTGTATAACTTTCAGACTCCCCTTCCCACTGTTCTTTTAATTTTTCAGAATACAGACTGTCTTGCTTAAGAAATGAGTGGCTTCCAGAATTATTTTTTGTTCTCAGAGAAAATGATGTCATCAGCTTAAGTTCAGTGGAACTTACTAGCAAAAATTGACCATGCTAGTATACAGTGAATTAAAGCAAAACAGTTAAGCCATGTGTGAGGCAGCAGTTGTGCAGGTTTTGATCATCTTAACTGGAGTACCACACCTTTCTCAATTTTCTTCCTGTTGTTGCTAACACTGTCTATGAATAATCTCATGGACCAAAAAAATCTCATGTACAAAAAAGAAATGCAATTTAAATAGTGTACCCACATCACTGAGGGTGTGAATATTGACAAATCTTCCAACATGCAACTAAGGGTGCATGAGGTACTAAAATTTAATTCTGGGTGCTAATGACTTTTTGTAATAAAATGATAGGAATGACTATTTTTAGGCATAATTTTGAAAACTATTACCTAATTTATAAAAATAGTAATGATGACTGCATTTCAATATCTTTAGATTGATTGCTCTCATTCTCTTCTTTAAAAAAAATATTTATTTATTTCAAAGGCAGAGTTAGAGGCAGAGAAAGAGAGAAAAGTTCGCTCTCCAACTGGCCACAACCACCAGAGCTGCGCTGATCCAAAGCCAGGAGCTTCTTCCTGGTTTCCCACGCAGGTGCCAGGGGCCCAAGGACTTGGGCCATCTTCTACTGCCTTACTAGGCCATAGCAGAGAGCTGGATAGGAAGTGGAGCAGCCGGAACTTGAACCAGCGCCCATATGGGACGCTGGCACTGCAGGCAGCAGCTTTACCCACTATGCCATAGTGCTAGCCTCCCTCTTATTGTCCTTTGCTCTGATACTCTGCTTTTAAATACATCAGTCCTCTGCCTCCATCTTTGACATTCCTAAACACTTCAATTTGGCTATAGTGTCATTTTTTCTTAGCTTAAATAGACACAATGTTTATCTGTAGGTTCTGTGCCTGTGGAATCCAAAAACCATGGATCAAAAACACTTGAAAATAGTTATTTCTGCCCTAAATTGGTACAGACTTTTCTCATTGTCATTCCCAAACCAATGCAATGTAACTATTATGTTGCATTTATATTGGGTTAGGTATTATAAATAATCTAGTGATGAGTTAGGGCATCCAAGAGGATGTGAATAGGCTATTTGAAAATACTATGCCATTTAACATAAGAGACTAGACCAATCACATATTTTGCTATGCACAGAGGTACTGGAACCAATCCCGTGGATACAGGGGGAGTGACTATATGTAGTTAAATAAACAATGTTGAAAAATGGTTGCAAAGTTGTTAGTTCTCTGACACACAAGTGTTGTTTTGTACACCATGGCTCTAAATCGTTGTCTAGTCACTCTTTGGCAGGCATCAGCTGCAATGACTTTGACCTGAAGGAATTCACAGGCCAACAGCAGATATGAGTGGATGGCAGAGCTTTCATTTGCAGTCTTCTTTCTCCCTTTCAACCATCTCAGCATGTACTCAGAACCTTATTTTACCCATTTTCCAACTCCATGAAACTTCATAAGGATTTAATAGGAAATATTTTACTAAATATAGTGGTCAATAGAAATTACATTTCCAATATAGAGTAGAAATTTCATTGGTAGATATATATGTTCTTCATTTCAAGGTTTCTCGATCCTCCCAACCATCACATTATTCCACCTTTTCTTCTTTTATAGATACCCTAAGTATCTCCTCTATTTCCATAGGTAGTTTGCCTACCAACTCCATTCTTCAAAGCACAATTCCTGTAATTGACGGAATGAAGAATATTTGTTGCTCTCTAAGCAGTCACATGTGAAGAGTTTCTATTCAGCCCAAGGAGCTTATCTAAATAGTAACTCAACAAATTCAACGCATTATATTAACAAATCAGAGTTTAGAGGGATAAACAATTAAATCCTGGTAACAAAGATTTTATAAAACTAGAGACTCCTGATCTAGACATGAAGGATACAAAGAGACACAATTGGAGATGCACTCTCAGATAAAAGAGAGGGTGTGGGTGGAGGATGAAAAATGAAAAGTGCATGCCTTAGAAGAACTTTGAGCTTGCGGGTGCCACAGCTCACTTGGCTAATCCTCCACCTGCGGCTCCAGCACCCCGGGGTTCTAGTCCCGGTTGGGGTGCCGGATTCTGTCCCAGTTGCTCCTCTTCCAGTCCAGCTCTCTGCTGTGGTCTGGGAAGGCAGTGGAAGACGGCCCAAGTGCTTGGGCCCTGCACCCGCATGGGAGACCGGGAGGAAGCACCTGGCTCCTGGCTTTGGATCAGTGCAACACCAGTCGAAGCTATACTTTTGGTGGGTGAACAAACAGAAGGAAGATCTTTCTCTAACTCTGCCTGTCAAAAAAAAAAAAAAAAAAAGAACTTTGAGCTTGACACATTAACTTATAGCTGTTGAAACTGTTTCAGTAAACTAACATGTATGGAGCCCTTGCCTTAAGAATCGGTGAATAGACAAAGTGAGTTAGGCCTCTTGAGTTACTAGAATGTTGCAAACATAAGCAAACTCTTAGATATTAATGTCTACTTCACAGAAAAATGACACTGAAGGCTTACCAATTAAATGCTTCCAACTGAATTGTATAACTGGAGAATTCTAGAAGAATAAATAAGGCGACTGTGTAAATGTAACCAACTGATTTGGGGTGGGGGCGGACCAGGGAGCTACCTTCTGTGTTTGCCCTGTAAAGCTTTCCCTCTGCATTGTCCCTACAGAGCACTACACCACTGCAGGTCTGGAGATGTCTGATTTATGAATTTTGTGCAATTGAACTCTCAAATTTCATTGTGCTTCAGTTTAGCTTTCAACAAGGGCAGGAATGTAATTCAATATGAGATCGAAATAGGAGGTGTGAAGGGTCTTAGATGTTTCTCTATGAAGTTCAGGTTTGTATTTCCTTTAGGTGATAGTGAGCCACAGGGAAGTAATTCCTAGCTTAACTGCTAGTAAGCTAGATAAGTAAGTAAATAAAACAAATGACAATTCATGAACTTAATAATTAGAGCTATTACTATTTACTTATTCATATGACTACTCATTTTATATAATTATTTTTGTAGCCATGTTATAAAAATGAGTCATAACTGGTTGTATTTTCTTTTTCACTTTTTCTTTCACTTAAAAATGCTCCCTTCATGTATTAATGATAATGATGATGATGATGCCATTATGCTACAGTTACAACTCTACCTATTGAGATAAATGCTATATAAATAGTAATATCCAAACCTGAACTCTGCCAAGTAGATTTTAGGAATCAAATTGTTTTCATTATTTCATGATTTTACTCATTTACTTGTTCCTAAACTATTTATTGAAGAGTCACTATTGACTGGCCCCGAGGTTGGCATAGACATGCATATTTTTTGTAGTGTAACCCTTTCAGTTACTGTGAGGTTTTCATGCATTGGCTATATCACCTTAAGATAAACTCCAGGATGTTAAGTGATTTAACTCAAGGTCACAACAATAATGCCAGCATATCCCATTCTAGAAACCAAGACTCCAGATAATGTCCATGGCACCTTCCAGTAAATCTCTAGTCTTTAGATCAGGGAAATAGTTTGGATTGCATAAAGTGTTAGTACTTTGTTCAAATTCTGTAATCAAAGAGAGATGAATCAGTGACTTTAGTCAGAATTTGCTGAGGTCACATCTTCATAGAAGGCAAAAAGTTGACTGGGCTGAAAGCAGGGGATTGTTCATTGCTTAGGGGAAATAGTCAACATTTCCACACTAAATGGATCAGTGATTGCACATTTTTTTCCTTTTAGACAATGTGTATAGATTTCCTAGTAGATGAATCAGAAATTAGTCACTATATCTCATTTAATTTATTGTAGACCCCTGGTATAGAAACACTGAATTTAAATCAAAAGAAGTTATGTTGGATTCAAGATTCACTGGGTACTATTTAAAAGTCTTATCTATAAACGATGGCAATCAGAACTCTTATTTCAAATTATTATTTGGGGAATGTTTTATAAAATATAAAGGGCTGTATATGCATGATATACCAAAATTTACTCAAAATAATTATTGAGTATTTTAAATCCAAAATTATATGGAGAGGTGATAGTTTCCATATGGTTTTGAAAGTGAATTTTAAAGGTATATTTATGGTACTGGAAATAGGTAACAAGACTAGTTATTTTATTTCTTTTTCTTCTTAAAATGTGATTCAGGATCTACTTTTTTTATGTGGACTTGGATTTTTCTGAACCATTATTTTAATATAACATGCCTATAAACCATTATAATTTAGGTTTATATTCATATATTAAATGATAATAGCTATTGAATATTTTCAGTATATACTCTGAAAATGATCTGTCTGAAGTATTTCAGATAATTCTGGAAACAATTATTAGTAGCATTTTTAAATGCTGTGCATCTGGTGTAAATGTCACTCCTTATTTATGGACTCATTTTATTGGAAAGGAGTTTATAGTTTACCTGGAATGCAGGGAATCACTTGGCTTGTTGCTTTGGCTTTGGTTCTAGGTATGCCCAGGAGTGCAGTTTCTGAGTGATTTCTTTTGTCTTAATCAGTGTAGGTTGTGTCTATAAGTGACACAATGTTCATAGGAATAGAAGTGTACTTTTGAGATGAATGTGGGTTTCCTACGGTGTGTATTTTTGGTTCACAGACAGTGTTGTGTAAAACTCCCTGGTGATCATGATAACCAGGGACTTGTTCTTGGTGCTGAGAAAGACAAGGGTAGCTGTCTCCTTATCCTACTGTAAGCCTGAGTGACGCAGGGGCTTGTGGCTCAAGGACTATGTGATGTGGATGGAACCTTCTTCAGGTTCTGCTGGTTCTGTGGCTTATTACACTACTGGTCTTAGTCCTAGGACTAGGGGATGTAAACTGAATCCTGTTCCATTCCTACAGGGTGATACAAAATATACAGGAGATTTGGTTCTAGAGGGAATGAGTCTAGAGTGGTGGAGTGCAGGTAGGTTCTTCCCTAGATCCACTAGGTAGATTCAAATGATATTGAGGAAGTTAGAACTGATTATTATGGTCCTGGGAGTTGCAGCATATAGTGGGGTCATTACCCAGATCCCCCTGGGGGGGTGCATTCTTTTATGATCTGCTTCCACTTCAGAAGCTAAGGTGAATCCCCCTGGCTCACACAGAATATGTGAGCATGGCTCTGGGGATAATGAACAAAAATTCCCCACGGTGGCAGGATGTGGGGGATCTGTCTTTTGCCCACACGTTGCCCTGATTCTGACTCCGACTCCGATGCTGATAGGAGTGGAACAGAGGCACACTGCACGACTTTCTGCTGCCAAGTATGGTGCTCCGTGAGGGTGGGGGAGGGGAAGGAAGCAATGCAGCTTCCTAGCTCCAAGCCTGGCAGTTGCTCGGGTCCCAGTCAGCTCCAAAGGCCAAGTAAAGGTCAGTGGTGATTGTGGAATTCCCTCTAAGCTAAAACCGCGCACTGCAGTGCACCCGGTGATTTCTTCCGGCCTTGACTCGGTAAGATGGTGGCTCTCAGCCAGCAGCTGACTGCACTGCAGAGGTGTCCCAGAGTCTTGATCTTTTTTTTTTTCACTTCTTTGCCAAAAATTTGTGTCAGTCAGACCTCTGGAAATGTGGTCCTTCCTTGTTCTTTTTGTATTTTGAGCAGCTGAAGTTAGTGTGGCTACCCCCTATTTAGTCATCTTGAATCTCCCTGTTACTAGCATTATTACAAATCTCATTAAATATTCAAGAAAGCCTAGAAGTTGAAGAACTTTCCTAAATACGTGTAGCTAACAACTGGGGCAATAGAGAATCAGAACCAAAATCTGCAGTTGAGGATATTGATTGACTCCAGCATCTAAACTTCCATTCACATATAATTTTTAGTTATGAGTTTACCATACTTTTAATATTGTAGTTATTACTATAGATTATGAATTAACCTAATTGATTTTTTGTCATGATAGAAGACAAAAATAAATATAGCAATTCCTCTGTTCATCCAAATTTCAAAATAGTTTCTGCCATGGTGAGAAAAGACCTTAAGCAAATGTTTGTCATCTTTAGAGTTTATATTCAAGGTTGTGGATTTTTTATCCTGGAGGGTTTGCTAGAATGGCTTGTACATTTGCATCAACATCAAATCACATCTGCCTCTCATCACCCAGCTCCTGTTATTCTTAAGAATACAGAGGCAAAGGTTGAATGCATTTCGTAGACTGAACAGGTGCTCAGAGGTAGCACTAGTTATGTGGCATAAGTATATTCAGCCTATTCAAGCCTGTGAACCAAAAGGTCATTCGACTGAAAATGTCTTCCATCTGTTTTTATTATTCTCCTGTCCAGCACTCTACTTTGGTGTTTATATGTATAAGTCCATGATGCAAAACAACAGCCATTTGTTGGTGACTTGAGATAAGAAGCTTTGTTGTAAAGTACAGGATAGCATGAAACTAATGATTGTTTAAAAATTTAGATATTAGAGGCTCCTTGAATGATTGCAGTATAATAATTACTGAAGCAGAAATTTAACTAGGATTATTCTTCATGTTATTTCCTATTATTAATGTTTCCTGTCATAAGTTGGGCAAAATACTAAAATATTTTAAATTATCTTCTAGAGAGCAGAACGGTGGTGATATATTTCTTCTAGAGGTCTGTGATCATAAACTGTATATTATTCATTTGTTGATAGATTCATTCATAATTCTCAATCATTTGTTCTACACCTACTATAATTAATACAATGGTAATCTAGTGACATACAAAATATACTTGATTTCTCTCTAGAGAAGCAACAAATATTAACTTGACATTTATATAATTAAAATGAGTAGTATTAAGTGCTTATATAATTGGATACTTGTACCAGTGAAACTGGGTTAGTGCAATTCTATTAATAATTTAAATGCAGGTTATGAATGTGCCAGGCTATAATCAAAAGGTATAATCAATTCATTTAGAAAAATTCCCATTATACCAAGAAGTAGAATGCTTATCACATGAGGGAGCCTCTGTCCTGGGCATGGAGACAATGAGTAAGCAGATACTGGTAATGTAAGTTAGGAAGGGAGCACAGGAGACTTGAAGGCATAAAGGAGGTGACTTACTGTACACTGAGGGGTCTAGGGAAGGTACACTGATTTTGATTTAATACTCAGGAAGAAATCATTTTTTAAGATTTTATTTATTTATTTGAGAGGCAGAGTTACAGACAGAGGGAGAGACTCAGAGAGAGGTCTTCGATCTGCTGGTTCAGTCCCCAAATGGCCGCAGAGGCTGGGGTTGTGCTGATCCGAAGTTAGGATCCAGGAGCTTTTTCTGGTTCTCCTATGCGGGTGCAGGGGTCCAAGCACTTGGGCCATTCTCCACTGCTTTCCCAGGCCAGTGTAGAGAGCTGGATCGAAAGAGGAGCAGCTGGATCAAAAACTGGTGCCCATATGGGTTGCTGGTAACACAGGCAGAGGCTTAACCTACTATGCCACGGCACTGGCCCCCAGAAGTCTTAACTATTTAAATATCATGTTAGTGTTGTGAAGAATTCAACAGAAACTACAATTTGATGTAGATAGCATGCCATAATATTTGGAAACTTCTATCTTACAGAAACTACAGTAAGCAAAATGATAGAGGACAGATACCAGACTATCAGCATTAATATACAAAAATTATAAAACAATAGAAATAAGACTATTAAATTTAAAAATATGAGTAAAGGGCCTGAAATGGCATTTCAGTTAATAAATACAAATAGCCAACTCAGAGATATGTGAATGTCAATGTTAATAGAAACAAAAGATTTGTGAGAAAAGCAAGGTATTATACAGGCCAACACTTTTCTTTTATTTTGAGCTCAATATTGTATGTGTCTATTAAAATTTTTAAAATATTAATATTGGTGAGAGTAAGAAAGTACTTTTCAGCTCTACTGTTAGAAGTGAAAAATAGAGTGAACATTTTGGAGGATTTTATTGAAATATACTGAAGGTATATTTTGACCTAATAATTCTAAAGTTAGAAATTTAGTGTAAGAGATTTGAATAGATAATATCATTGGACAAAGATCTAATATTTATTAATAATAAACAATCTAATATTTATTAGCTTATTGTTTGTAGAAAAATAATTAAGGGGCCAACATTGTGGCATAATGAATAAAGCTGCTGCCTTGTGATGTCAGGATTCCATATGGACACCAACTTCAATCCTGATCCCTGCTAATGACCTGGGAAACTCAGCAAAAGATGGGCCAGGTGTTTGGTTCCCTGCCACCCATATGAGAGACCTGGATAAAGCTCCTGGCTCTTAGCTTCAACCTAGCCCAGTGCTGGCTGACGTGGCCATCTGAAGGGTGAATCAGCAGATGGAAGATCTTGCTCTCTCTCTGTCTCTCCCTCTCTCGCTCTGTAACACAGATTTCAAAGTAAATAAATCTTTTAAAAAATGATTAAGAAAGTATAAATGCCTTCTTATAATAGCAAATATAATTTGCTATATGTGGTAGACTTTTCTGAAGCTATTAACATTATTATATACAAATATGATTAGTACCCATATTTGAAACAAATTCCAAAACTAAGAATATTCAGTTTTAGGTTTAAAACATGGTATAGCCATATTGATAACATATCATGAAATATGTACTCTAAAATATATAGAGAATTATTGGTGACTATTCTAAAATTCTCTATTTTCTACTATTTTTCAGCAATGAATATATATATATATTATATAATAATGAAATACATATTTGTGGAAGTTTTAAAAGGCTTGAAAATGCCAAAACAGCTTATTCCTCAATTAACTGTCAGGATTGTCTCTCTAAATCCAAATGAGAATTGTTTATTTAAAAAAATCTGTTTTAATAGCTAATTTTAAAATTAGAAGTAAAAGAATTTCAAGAATAAATAACTAAAATATTTGTTTCATTTATGAAATTATGGGATAATTCATTTTTTAAATTACTCCATGATGCAACTTATAGAGATGAGGAGTCATAGAGATAAGTGGAATATAGTCATCAATAGTAAACAAATAAAGATAATAATATACGAATATAGCTGAAGGACCCTGTAATCAAAAATATATAGTCTTAGGTAAAGAAATGAATGTTTTTCCATATATACACACAAACATATACAACTTGCAAGAGTCTGTGGCATCTATTATAAATGGATTGGTGAAGCATTATTTTTATGTAATGGTAAGTCTTTCAGAGTTCCAAATTTGGTAAATTTAGGGTAATTTAGTGAGCACAAGGAAAGGTATCTTAGTAGAGGAAATATTCTATATTAGGTATATAATAAAACTAAAGCATGACTTTCCTGATCATGACATTCATCATACTGGCTTCAGTCATACCTTGGGATTCCACAGCAGATTCAAAACTCAATCTTACTGAAGTGCTTCTCACTGTTTTATCAGTAATGTCCTATACCCTCCCCATCACATGATTGAATATGGACTTTCTCCTGTGAGATAGAAAAATTAATATTTTACAAATGTAGAATCTGATGCTCAGGAATAATGCTGGAGTCAATGTTTAAAATTAAGTATTTTCATGTTGAGCCTATCCTTTTTTAGTGTGTGCCATGCTGGTAAGATACAACCAGCAAATCATTAATAAGAAATAATTCAATTCCTTGAACCATAAGCCATGGAGATAAAAATGATTTAAGATGGAGTCAGAGTGAAGGATTTTTACATTCATGTCTCAAATTTAATTTGAATCAGAAGCTGCACATTCCTCAGGGAATCAATTCTCTTCTCTTCTTTGATGAGAATGCAATCGGAAATTGAAAGCCAGTAAAGAGGCACCTGAATCTGTTGAAACATACACTTCATTTAATGCCTACTGGAGAAGCAGGGCTTTTAAAAATTACGTATTTATTTATTTGAAAGGTAGAAAAAAGGAGAGAGAGAGAGAGAGAGAGTGTGTGTGTGTGGGGGGGGTGTGCGTGTCTATCTGCTGGTTCATCCACCAAATACTTGGAGCAGCCAGGTCTAGGCCTGACTAAAGCCAGGACCCTTGAACTTGATCTGGGTCTTTCACATGGATGGCAGAAATCAAAGTACTTGAGCCATCACCTGCTGCCTCCCAGGATATATGTTAGCAGGAAGCTAGAATGTGAAGGAGAGCCAGGACTCGAACCCAGGCACTCTGATTTCAGATATGGATGCCCCAACTGGTCACTTAACTACTAGGACATAACACCTGCTCCAGGAGAAAGAGTGTTACCTATTTTGAGAAGATACACAGAGAGTGAGATTTTTGCAAGATCTCTGGTAATCTACCTTACTACTTTAATAATCTTTTGTCAGATTTATTATTTCTCTCATAAACAACTCATAAGCTAGTTGATAAAAATATAACATTTATTAAAGATTTACTCATTTCCAGGCACTTGTATTTGTTTTCCTTTTACTTCTTCCAATATGCAATCCTCTCTACAAGTCTGTGAAGTAGCTATATTATTATAGCAACCCCACAGATGATGTAGTATATGTTTGAAAAGTTAAATAATTTCCTCAAGATTATTTAGCTAAAATATAATGAATGAGAATTTGAGTGCAGAATCATTTTATTACAAAGCCCACTGACATGAGGATGCTTCTTTGTGTTTACTCATTTGCTGTGACATTTGGGAAATTCTTTAAATGGAACAATCCAGCTCATTTTACATTGTATTTATCTGAGGGTACTTTCAGAAAGTTCGTGGATATTTGGAATTGATAGGTTTATTTTGGTGCAACAAGATGTTGAAATCCAGGTATAAATTTCATAATATGAATTTTCCACAAATGTTTTCAAGACATTATATACAACAATCAAATAATTAATCACATTTACATCTAGATAGTTCCTAGGATTTTTCATCTAAGTTCTGCAACTTGAACATTGTAACTAACTAGCAAGTATATTTTAAATACTTACATACCATTTATATATACTTAATGATGAAAATTTTAAAAGGTCATTAAATTGTTTCTCTACAATAACCAAACATTTTGTGTCAAGGAAGGAAAAAGATTAACAATAGAAGTTGAAAGTAATGAAGAGAATATATTTTTCAAATGTACAGTGTATGTAAATAATTAAAATTATTTTTAATTGACTTGAAAATTTAAATTAATATGTGCCTCAGAGCTGTACAAAGATGCTGTAGTTTCTCAAATAGACCACAGAGACACCGGAATTTATCAAATACTAAAAACAGTACACATAGTTGAATATTTGTATCTTTAAACAGCAAAGCCACAATGTCTATTTTCTTCCCAGATTCGGAATGTTTCCAGTTACTAATTCTTTGCGTAATCCTGCTGGTCCTTTCTTCTCTGAAACTGCCAAAAAGTGTATATTATTTGGCTTGATAGCATCCCATAATTCTCTCAAACTGTCTTTACTTTTTCTTATTCTCTTTTTTGCTCCTTTGACTTAATTATTGTTAGTGACCTATCTTTAAATTTTCTAATCCTTTCTTCATCTCATCTGCTATTATACTCTTTCAATATATTTTCAGTTCAGTTATTGTGTTCTTCAACTTCATATTTCTGCTCGATACAGAAGTATAAATGATGTCTAATGGCCCATTGTTCATGGCTTCTATTCTCTCTCAGATGGTTTAACCTATCAGAGATCCCAGATTGTCCAGAGAGAAACCAGACCTTTGGGTCACTCCCTTGAAAAAGTTGAGACACTAGATATGACACTTAAAGCCTTCCCTTGCCTTCGTGAATCTGGGAGCTAGAAGTTTCTTCTTGATCATGTAGCATAGTGCCCAGGGAGGATCTCTGTCTGGAGAGTGTCCTTGATCTACCCACTGTCTTTGATAAGTCTGATTTTGAATTCTTCTGGGAAAACGGGATGGGAGCCTCTGAGTTAGTTTGTGATTTCTCAGAAAGGAAATTGTTCTGTGGGTTATTGCTTAATTGGGGAAAGAAAGGGGTAAGGGATTTCTCCTCTACCCTGTTTTTGACTCCAATATACATTAACCAGTTATGTAGTTCCATTGTGTTTTCCTAGACCAAATGTAAAGAGATAAGAAATATAACAGATGTCCTAAACAGCACCTGGCCTCAGAATCAGCCCTTAAAGCATTCGGATCTGGCTAAAAAGCCCATGAGAGTATTTCAGGCATGGAAAGCCAAAACACTCTGGCAAACAAACAAACAAACAAACAAAACACCTAAGTGGAAGATCTCTGTGAGTGAGATCCCAGAGGAAAGAACGGGCCATCAAAGAAGGAGGTCCCTTTCTCTGAAGGGAGGAGATAACTTCCACTTTGACTATGGCCTTGTCTAAATAAGATCGGAGTTGGTGAACTCAAGGCTTCCTTAGCCTTGGCAGCTCATGACAAGAGCCTAGGGTGATTGCTGATGCCATAAACAAGAGTGTCAATTGTTAAATCAAACACAGGAGTTGCTGTGCACTTACTCCCCATGTAGGATCTCTGTCCTTAATATGTTGTTCAATGTGAATTAATGCTATAACTAGTACTCAAATAGTACTTTACACTTTGTGTTTCTGTGTGGGTGCAAACTGTTGAAATCTTTACTTAGTATATACTAAATTGATCTTCTGTATATAAAGAGAATTGAAAATGAATCTTGATGTGAAAGGGATGGGAGAGGGAGTGGGAGATGGGAAGGTTGTGCGTGGGAGGGAAGTTATGGGGGGAAAGAGCCACTGTAATCCAAAAGCTGTACTTTGGAAATTTATATTTATTAAATAAAAGTTAAAAAAATAAAAAAAGAAATATAGTTTTATCCTATTATCATGTTCCTGGATTCATTCCCACATTAGTGATATACAATACTTCTATACTATATCCTATAGTCTCTGTTCAGCTGTGAAAATCTTAACATACATACCTAAAAATAATTGTGTTGAAGAAATTGTAAATTTGCAAAAAAATTCAGATGGCCATGAGATAGTATTTTTATTGAATCTACATAATACCTCTTAAATGTTCATTTTGAAGTTGTCACTTTTGCAAACTACATATTAAAATGTAAAATTGCCTTGTGGCAGGTGTATGACCTAGTGATCAAGATGCCCACATCCCATGTTATAGTGCCTGTGTTGAAGTTCTATCTTTGCTTCTAATTCAAGCTTCCTGGTGATCTGAACCCTGGAAGCAGGGGATGGCTCAAGCAGTTGGGTCTCTGCCATCCATGTGGGAGACCTGTGTTGAGTTCTGGGCTTCTGGCTTCATCCTGCCCAAGCTCAGTGGTTGAGAGCATTTGTGGAGTGAACTACCAGATAATAGCTCTGTCTATCTGTCTACATAGTTCAAATAAATAAATTTTATAAGTGTAAAATTGTCCTGTTTTCCTCATTGTACTATTGTGATATTACCTATAATAATTGGCTAGCATTGTAGCCTGCGGCTTAAACTGCTGCTTGTGATGCCAGCATCACATATCATCATATGTTGTAATGTCAGTTCAAGTTTCAGTTGCTCTGCTTCCAATCCTGCTCTCTGCTTATATGCCTGGGAAGCAGTGAAAGATATCCCAAGTGCATGGCCCCCGCTACCAATATGGGGCTCAGGTGGACTTTTGGGCTTCCGGCTTCAGCCTGGACCTTTGTGACCATTTGGAGAGTGAAAAAAATGATGGAAATCTCTCTCTGTCTCTCCCTCTCTATCTGTCACTCTACCTGACAAATCAATAAAATAAACCAATCTTTTAAAATGCATATATTATACATATAATGTTTAATTGACAAGGTAAAGACTTATTTACAGTGTCAGAGTCTGTAAGTTCACAAGTAAAATAATATTAGAGTTCTCTGTAGTCTATTACTGCTGTACACTCATCACTTGCTAAATATTTTGTGTTGCTCATTTATTGTTATTACAATGTGGCAAAATTGAGCTTTTACCTTTTTTACAGTAAGGAGATTAGCATTGAGGTGGTTAAGTACTCAAGATGGTTTTGGAAACTTTCTATCTGAAGTATGTATTTTGTCATATACTACTCTGTTTCTTACACACGGGTTTATTGAATATTTTTCAGACTTTTCTTTATCCACAAACAAGCAAGTCTCAAAATGTGGCATTTGATTGCTAAAAGTAAAATAACAAGATATAAAAAGATTCATTATGTCCCATGTCAACATGATATTTAGAATTTTATATTGCTGGATTTCAGATTTTTATCTGTTTTTAATTCACACAAATTAAAACATGACTTTCATGGTCTCTGTAAAACATGTCATGTGCAAAATTGAAATTGTTGAGCAACCTGAAATGAATTCACTTCAGGGGATTTTATAAATCATTAACTCAGTTTGCATTTCACTCCTGAAGAGGGATTTATGTGATAGGTAATAAATCAAGAACTTAGAATGTTATCTTTGACATATAATGTAGAGGAAAATAGAGGGCTAATAGTATAGTAGGTTTCATAGAAAGGTAAATATTAAAGAAATAACTTTTTGGTGCTTATTACATGAACCTCTTAAGTATTTGGAAAACATTGAATTAAATATAAAATAATAGTTGTAAATATAATTATTAAAAAACTAAGAATATCTTTAAAATTATAGTCCAAAGGATAGTAAATAAAATATTTTTATTTTACTTTCAAAAAGGAATCAGAAGCACATTTGGAGTAATACTTTATGAATATCCCAATGGTCTTATTAATCTTGTTTGGTAAAAGTTAAAATGATTTTGATTTCCTTTATGAATTAACTACTGAGAAAGTAAATTTAAAGCAATAGTAAGTAAGGCAAATCCAGGGAATCGGAAAATGGTATAAGTGGCAGTGTATATAATGGTTAAAGTTGATAAAATGGTTAAGTTAAAATACCAGCCCATGAGTTCTACTTCAACCACTTTCTGTGATACCACATTCGGCAACTTGTTTAATATCTCTGATCCTCAGCCTAAGCATGAATGCAAAAGATAGTACTCATCTTAAGTAGATTTTATAAGGAATAAATCAGCATTTTATAAGGGGTCTTCAAATAGTTCACGGAAGATGCCTAATATGAAAAATAACTACATGACTTTTATTTTTTAACAAAAAAAATTTAATTTCATAAACTTGTTTTTAAGATTTATTTATTTATTTATTTATTTGTGGCCGACGCTGTGGTGCAGCAGGTTAAAACCCTGGCCTGAAGCACCGGCATCCAATATGGGCGCCGGTTCTAGTCCTGGCTACTCCTTTTCTGATCCAGTTCTCTGCAGTGGCCTGGGAAAGAAGTAGAAGATGGCCAAGTCCTTGGGCCCCTGCACCCACATGGGAGACCCGGAGGAGGCTCCTGGCTTCGAATCAGTGCAACTCTGACTGTTGTGGCCATCTGGGGAGTGAACCAGTGGTTGGAAGAACTCTGTCTCTGTCTTGATCTCTCCCTGTAACTCTGTCTCTCAAATAAATAAAATAAATCTTAAAAAAAGATGTATTTAATTATTTGAAAGTTAGAGTTACAGAGAGGCAGAGGCAAAGAGAAAGAAGTCCTCCATCTGCTGGTTCACTCCCCAAATGGCCACAACAGCTGGAGCTGCGCTGATCCAAAACCAGGAGCCAGGATTTTCTTCCAGGTCTCCCATGTGAGTGCAGTGGCCCAAGGACTTGAGGGTCTTCTACTGCTTTCCCAGGCCATAAGCAGAGAGCTGGATAGAAATGGAGTAGTCGGAACTCAAAATGGTGCCACTGTGGGGTGCTGTTGCTGCAGATAGTAGCATTGTCTGCTATGCTACAATGCCTGTCCCTTCCATAAACTTTCTCAAGTATCTTCATCTGTACAGTATTTTGAGTAGTGTCTAGCATAGAAAAGGCAGCCAACAAATAGAAGATATAGCTATATAAATTGAAAACTCAGATCACTGTGGAAAAATAAATTAAAATATTGATTAGTTTGCAAATTGGGTACATCCAGGATATCAAATTTGATCATTTGGAGTAACAATATATTTGGCTTATGCATAAAGTGTATTTCTTATGTGCTTTCCTTAAAAATATTTGTGATATTATATATATATAAATGTGAATAATTAACTGCTGTTTGTAATTATATAAACTAATGCCAAAGTCCTTTTGTTTTTAAATGATGTTACAACTGCTTACAAAGCTGGACTTCGCTAGATAATAGGTTTGCTCTATCAGTTTGTTTAAACAAGGTAAAATTTTTAAAAATGCAGCTTTAAATTCTTTAATTTTCCACCTTTATTTTACATTAGATTGCACTTCAGTGTGAGATACTTGGGAAAATTAAATTACATGAATAAGTGGACTAGAGCCTCTGGAAAGATAAAGTCTAATAACATAAATGAAACACTTAGGTAGATATAAAGAACATACCTAGAAAATCAGTGAAAAAGCAATTAAAATCATCTTTTAACAATTTGGCTAAAATTGCCTTATGTTATAACACATTACCTTCAAATTTTTAAGAGAAAAAAATTTAACACAGTATTAAATTCATTTGAGGTGTATTGATACATTATACAATTTGAATGAAGAAAAATGGTGAAACCTTGAAATATTCTTGAGATGACTAGATAAGCTTTTGGGTGAATGTGATTTTATCCATTTTATAATCAATTATTTGAAAAGTGTATGCCTAGGGCCAGCACTGTTGGCATAGCTGGTTAAGCCTCTATCTGGAGCACCGGCATCCCATAAGGTTGCTGGTTGGAGTCCTGGCTGCTCCTCTTCTAATCCAGCTTCTTTCTAATGGCCTGGGAAAGCAATAGAAGATGACCAAAGTGCTTGGGCCCCTGAGCCCCATGGGAGACCTGCAAGAAATTCTTGGCTCCTGGCCTTGGATCGGCTCATCTCCAGCTGTCGTGGCCATTTGGAGAGTGACTCAGAGGAACCAAAGGAAGACCTTTCTGTCTCTCCCACTCTGTAACTCTGCCTCTCAAATAAATAAATCTTTTTTAAGTGCATGCTTAAGAATTACTGGTTAAAATTAACAATAGTATCTAGTCCCAGGCAACTTTACTGAGAATAGTTACTTTAAACTGCAATTACTAAAACAAAACAAAAGGCACAAACAAAGTTTGGAGCAGGCATTAGGTGTACTGATTAAATTTTACTTTTGGATATCTGCATCCCATATCAGGGTCCCTGCTTCAGGTCCTAGTTTCTACATTTTCAACCCAGGTACTTCTTATTAATGTGTACCTTGGATGGCAGAAGATGGTGTCTCAAGAATTTGGATTCCTGCCAATCAAATGGAAAAACCCAGATTGAGTTCCAGGCTCCAAATTTTGACCTGGCCAGCAACCGGCTATTGTGCATTTGGGGACTGAACGAATAAGAAAAGATCTTCCTCTGTCTCTCTACCTTCAAACATAATCAAAATAAATTAAAAAAAAAACTTATCAGGAGGCACTGATATAATGTAAAACATAAAACTTTGATAAAGTTACGTTATAATTTTCCTGATAGCTGAAAACAATAAATTTCTGCTATTGCAGGTTTCATTTATTCCTTTCAGCTTAAAAAGTGAGAGTTGAAACAAATTTTAAAAATTGTTGAAGTATAATATTTTCTCTGAAAATTTGGAGTAGTTTTCCATAGCAAAAAGTTTTGCTTGCTCATTGGTTTGTTTTTGCTATAGTCCACTGGAACAAAAGTGAATTTTCATTAATTCCATGTTGATTAACTTAATGACTTATGGACTTTTTTTTTAACTTTTATTTAATGAATATAAATTTCCAAAGTACAGCTTATGGATTACAATGGCTTCCCCCCCCCATAACTTCCCTCCTACCCGCAATCCTCCCCTTTCCCTCTCCCTCCCCCCTTCCATTCACATCAAGATTCATTTTCAATTCTCTTTATGTACAGAAGATCAGTTTAGCATATATTAAGTAAAGATTTCAACAGTTTGCACCCACATAGAAACACAAAGTGAAAAATACTGTTTGAGTACTAGTTATAGCATTAAATCACAATGTACAGCACCTTAAGGACAGAGATCCTACATGAGGAGTAAGTGCACAGTGACTCCTGTTGTTGACTTTACAAATTGACACTCTTTTTTATGGCATTAGTAATCACCATTGGCTCTTGTTATGAGTCGCCAAGGCTATGGAAGCCTTTTGAGTTCATGAACTCTGATCATATTTAGACAAGGCCATGGTCAAAGTGGAAGTTCTCTCCTCCCTTCAGAGAGAGGTACCTCCTGCTTTGATGACCTGTTCTTTTCACTGGGATCTCACTCGCGGAGATCTTTTATGTAGGGTTTTTTTTGTTTTTGTTTTTGTTTTTTGTTTTTTCCCCAGAGTGTCTTGGCTTTCCATGCCTGAAATACTCTCATGGGCTCTTCAGCCAGATCCGAATGCCTTAAGGGCTGATTCTGAGGCCAGAGTGCCATTCAGGACATCTGCCATTCTATGGGTCTGCTGTGTATCTCGCTTCCCATGTTGTATCGTCTCTCCCTTTTTTATTCTATCAGCTACTATTTGCAGATACTAGTCTTGTTTATGTGCTTTATGGACTTAGTAGAAGACATGTCTGTTTTTTAAGAATACAAAGACTGAGTCACAGAAAGTGAAATCATTGACCACATGTGCAGGTTTTCAGTGGTGTCCCCTCTAATAATGGTTAAATGTCTTCACACAATTTGCTGCTCTGCTCTGACAAATTTACTCTCTTTTGTTGAGATATACTTTACATATAATAGAATGTTCAGATTTTAAGGGTACCATTCTGTATCCCGTGCATTTTGACGAATTGCAACTTGTGCAACCCCTGTGTATATCACCACCCAGAGTGTTTATTTCTATCATCCCTCTTCCTAGAGTGTCACTGGCCCCTCTCACTACTGTCTGCAGCTTGGCAGGAACTTAATGCCCTCAGACTGAGAAGGAATTGTGGGACTGAAGAGTAAAAGAGGGAGCTGCCTACAGAATAGTTTATGGGGAATTTCTATATGTGAGGTTCCAGCGCAGTGAGGACAGGCAATCTTGTCAGCATCTGCAGCATTTTTTGTCAACCATGGGTGAAGATGGGGGAAAGACGTTCTACAAATTTAGAAGAGAAACAAGATAGGAGCTTGTTTTACAACACTCTTGAACATAGAAGGTAGTTTATGTCACCTTTAATTTTATTTGGGAATAATAAAGACTATGCTTATGAATTTAATTTTATGACTAAATTACTTAGATTTAAGAAGACTCAGATTCTTCAGTCACTTACAACAATATGTAGTTTAGAGTTTATTTTTGGACAGATCATCCTGTCCCTGTATTTCTAATTACTTCTTAGAACTGTCTTTCTCCTAGTTGTATGAAAATTATCAGTGCCAGCAAAAGAAGGGAAAATGTTGTGGCTTTTCAAATCTTGGTAAAACGTTCTGTGGTTTATCTTGAGGAAGTTTAAAGAATGGAAACCCAAGGGTTACAAAGCAGGAGATGATTTCCATACTTAGCTAGATGTGCATGTATGAATTCATTCCTACTGAAGTTGGCATGCTGCTTGTACATCTTTTTACTGTTCATACTACAGAGAATATATTGCAGAGATGTCATTGTTAATTTCAGGGTGCTTAGTTATTAATGAATGTATCCCGATGCCCGTATTACTCAAGAAATCTTGTTGAAACCTGACCTCGTGCTGTCTATATTATAAATGGTTTAGTAACTCAGACTGCAGCGTACTGGTTAAACATATGGGATCTATAGTTACAAACAATGATGTGTTGGATTACACTATTGAAGTTAATTCATATATGCTTCTCAGAATGGTGACAAGGTCTATTTAAATCTATGTGTCGGCTGGCACCGCAGCTCACTAGGCTAATCCTCCGCCTTCAGCGCCAGCACCCTGGGTTCTAGTCCCGGTTGGGGCGCTGGATTCTGTCCCGGTTCCTCTTCTTCCAGTCCAGCTCTGTACCTGGGAGTACAGTGGAGGATGGCCCAAGTGCTTGAGCCCTGCACCCGCATGGGAGACCAGGAGAAGTACCTGGCTCCTGGCTTCAGATTGGTGCAGAGCGCCGGCCATAGCGCTCTGCCAGAGTGGCCACTAGGGGGTGAACCAATGGCAAAGGAAGACCTTTGTCTCTGTCTCTCTCTCTCACTGTCCACTCCGCCTGTCAAAAATTTTTTTTTTAAATTCTATGTGTCTAATGTGTGGGCTGGCATGCAGCAGATATGACTAAGAGAGTAAATGGTGGCTGACAAAAATGGAATCAACAAAATGATGTCAGATTTACATACTGATAAGCTAAGCAAATAATATCCTCACATGTGAACTGTTACCAGAAATCTTAACGCTCTAATTGGAAGGTGAGGAAATAATTCTTCATGTAACACCAGAATGTCCGATGAATCATTTCTAAGAGTTAAGAAACCAGCTTGAAAAACTACCTCTAAAATGTCTTAATGACTAAAAATACCTTGGACTGCCTGTCTAACCTGTCTGCTAGTTTACCTTCAGTGCACAATCCCTGTACAGTTGTTACTTATTGCTGGATGTTCAAGAAAACATCGAACATCCGACATGATCTTACTTGCCATTGAAATCTTTACATCCCGTTGGATGAACATACCCATTTTTATATAGTAGACAAACGATAGCTGATTTGAGAGAAGGAATGGGAAGAAAGATAAGGAAATAGGTATACATAGGTATTTTAGGAAAAAATCACCATCTGTGGCATGCAGTAGACAGATAAGTGAGATGAAACTAAGATTCTAAATTTGGGGATAAAGAGAAGTTAGTTCACGGAGGCAAAGATGTTAAACTGGTTAAGGATAAGTGCCCTTGAGAGTGAAGCTGTGACAGCGGTGACATGAACAGAGAGCAGGTGGACGAACATTAGTTGAATTCCAGGTAGAGAAAAGGACTAGAGAAAAATTTAGTTAGACTCTTGGAAATAGATGAGTAGAGAATTAAAAAAAAAAATGTTTTGAAGAATATACACATACATACATAAGGAGTTTTCATTATTTCATAAACTGTTTATTAGAGACATATAAGCACTGTACCAAACACTAAAAAAACACACTAGAAAATAGAATGACCCTTTTATGATTCATGATCTGTGTGAACAGAGAAAGTACACATAAACTGAATATAATATGGCATGTTAGACTTCCAGGGCTGCCCTAACAAAATACTGCAGACTGGGTGGCTTAAACAACGGTAATTTATTTTCTCACAGTTCTAGAGGATAGAACTCCAATACAAGGTGTTGGCAGGTTTTATTTCTCCTGAGGCTTCTCTCCTTGGCTTTTTCTCACTGTATTCTCACATGGCTCCTTTCCTCTGTGCAATGTGCATCCCTGAATGGATTTAAGGTCCCACTCTATGCCTCTGTGCAACCCTAATTATCTCTTTAAAGATCCTATGATCAAATACAATCATATTTAAGGTGCTAAAAATTAGAACTTCAATATATAAATTGAGAACAAGGACACAATTAAGTCAGTGACCTATGCTAAGGCATTGAAATTACAATAACATCCCAAAGAACAACTATGTTTGTGTGAATAAATTGCAGAAAAACTTAATAGAAGAGGCAAATTTGAAGTTAATGAATCTTCAACAAAAAAAGTGTAGAACTTAATTATTTTTTCATTTATTTAAAAGGTAGAGCAAGAGAACCAGAGAGAGAGGGAAGGGGAGAGTTAAGGGGAGAGTGAGTGAGTTTCCATTTGCTGGCTGACTCCCCAAATGCCAGAAGCAGTCAGTGTTGGGGTAGGCCAAAGCCAGCAGCCCAGGACCTCAGCAGGTTTTTTTCAGTGTGGGTTGCAGGGACCCAAGCACTTGAGTGATGGAGTGCACATCAACAGGAATCTGTATCAGAAGTGGAGGCAAGACTGGAAATCCAGCACTCAAATATGGCATGTGGGTGTCCCATGCAGTGGCATACCAACCATGCCACAACACCCACCCCTAGAACATTTTGAGAACTGGAAAATGCATGTATGTGGGAGTGGGTCATGTTCCGGGAATGATGGGTGGTTCCAAGTGAGTAGAGCACAGCTTACAGAGGTGATGGTGGTAGAACATGAAGATCATAGTTGACTGGGGAAAAAAAAGTTTAAGAAGTCCCTCCAGGACATTCTAGGGAAACTAATCCGTGTCCTGTTGGCTCTGTCCCATCATTCCATGTCTAATTCACTGCATGAATTCTTTTTTCACCTTTTGAATCTCTCTCTCTGTTCCTGTCTCTACCACCCTTGTTCAAAATATCCTGATGTCTGAACTGTACTAGAAGTGGAAACTAACTCCTATATTAACCATGCTCAACTTTCATTAAACATGATCCTTTCATAATTTGAATTTAAAATGATCACTCCTTTCTTGAAATCCCTCTAATCTTTCCACAGCATTTAAGATTATAATCGATTTTATCTACTCAATTTTTCCCAACCTAAAATGATTTTGCATGTTTTATTTCCTCTGCTTGGAATGTTGTTCCTTCCCTTTCTACCGAGTTAATGTTGACTCATCCTCTGAGCTCATCTCACATCTTGTCCTTGAAGTCTTCCCTCCATAAGTAGATAAAAGGAAACGTTTATGTGTTCTTAAGATAAGCTTTTTGTACTCCTTTGTAGACTATATACAATGTGAAATTTTTGACATCTGACATAATTTCTTTTACTCTTCTTCAACCAAGTATATATTTCATAAAGTAGAAACCATGCAAGGTTTAGATCATAGTTTTATCCACAGTGCCTTACACAGATTACAGCATATAATTAATGCTCTTTTAATATTTGTTGAATTATGATCTGAGGTCCCCAAATATAGTAAAGGGTATTGATCCACAGTGGGTGTTGATAATATATCTCACTATGTAGTCTAAGTCCTACAATAATATGGTTCTCTATTGGAAATGTACTTATTCTAAGTGACATAGCACTTAATTGCAAGAATTTAAAGCAATAAAACTAAGATGTCCACATTTGCTTAAACTACTTAAGTTGTCCATTCTCTCTTTAAGTATGCCCACTTTCTTATAAATTTTTTCTTAGATGTAATAATAGGATATATGAACCATGTGATCTAGATTTTTCATTTTTACAAAAACATGTGTTTTTGTAAAGTAGTTTGTATGTTCTTATTATAAGCCAAAATACCCTGCATCAGTAAAGAGAGTCTAGGGTTGTGATTTTCATGATTCAGAATCAACAGAGTATTCTGTGAAGAGCTGGCTCAAATATGGGCTAAAAAATGAGGTTGTGGCAGAATACTATGTTTCTTTGGCATAAAAAGGCCACTCATAGACACACTTACAGAAACTGCTAGGCAACAGCTGTGGTTTTTATTTTTGAAAGTCATAGTTACAGAGAGGCAGAGGCAGAGAGAAAGATCTTCCATCCTTTGGTTCACTCCCCAAATGACTGCAATGGCTTGAACTAGGCTGATCCAAAGCCAGGAGCCTGGAACCTTCTTCCGGGTGTCTCATTTGGGTGCAGGTGCCCAAGGACTTGGGCCACCCTCTGCTTTCTCGGGCCATACTGAGAGCTGGATTGAAAGTGGAGCAGCTGGAACTAGAACTGGCGCCCATATGGGATGCTGGCTTTGCAGGTGGCAGCTTTATTTGCTATGCCACATTGCCATCCACTGTTGTTTTTATTTTTAAAAAAGATTTATTTATTTGAAAGATAGGGCAACAGAGAGTACAAGGGAGGCGAGGAGGGGGAGAAGAGATCTTGCTAGTTCACTCCCAAAATGACTGCAATAGCCAGATCTGCGCCAGGCCAAAGCCGAGATGGAGGAACCCCATCCAGTCCTCCCACATAGGTGGCAGAGCCCCAGACTCTTTGGTCATCCTCTTTGCCTTCTCAGACACATTAGTAAGGAGCTTAATTGGAAGTGCTACAGGTAGGACTCAAACAAGCACCCCAGTGTGGGATACTGGCATTGCAAGCAGTAGCTTAACCCAGTGCACTACAATGCTAGCCCCAGGTAACAGCTGTGGTGTAAAATGAGAACAATGTTTCATTAAAGGTCTGAGTTTGAAAGCAGACTTTTGTTTCATGATAGAACCACACTTTACAGTGTGGAGTAACGTAAGTAGACGGAGGTTCCTTAAACCTTAAGAAGTACATTCAGACTATCTGACAGAGAACAGGGGTCATTGTCAAATAAAAATCTTTTTTCTTCCCTTTTATGAGAGAACATAGACAAAACGAATCCCTGTAGAAATAAGTACCTCCATTTGTATTTGGCTTAGTAGAGAAAGAAGACTCCTTATTACATGAGGCAATCTGGTGTTGAAAATGAATTTCCTGTGATATCATGGATGGATGCTCTGACCTCACTGTTACCTTGCTAAACCCAACCTGTTAGTTATAGCTCTACGCCTCTGAAAACGGTTGCCATAATGGAACAAAAGTGATTGCTAGACATGTTCTCGGGAATGAGAAGTGTACTAGAGTTTTACCTTCTTAGATAGTGTATTTCTTAGACACTTTGAAGGCAAGGAGATTTGGGGAGGTGTTCAATGGGTAGAAAGCTTAATTCTGCAAAATAAGTTCTAGAGATCTTCTGTACTGCTTCGTGCCTATAGGTTATGCTGTATTGTGCTCTTAAAAAAGACATAAGAACCTAGACCTTATATTAAGTGTTCTTACTGCACATACAGAACACAGAAAGAGATTCAGATCAACTCTTTTCCTAGCTTTGCTCTATTGTGATTTAATTTTGCTTATAACTATTATTAAATATTGTGCTATTTTTCCATGTGGAATTGGTGGCTTAAATGTACACCTGTTAAATATTCCCCCATGTGTATTTTTGTAGAAAGAATTTTAAACTCAGGCATTTATACCATATAATTATGAGAATTTCATTTAATCCATAATTATGTGTGATATTATTACAAGGCTGTGCACTTGCTGGTTTCATTTTGATTCTAATATAGCAATTAGTTTGTGTGGTGTCAATATAATTTTACTTTTTCATCATGACAGACATCATATTTTGGGGAACAAATAAAAAAATGTAACTAGAAAATTGCCAAGACACTCTGAGAATAATGATAATTTTTGCCAACAATTCCATTTTGATCACAGGAAGGATGAAAATGTGGATAAATTTGTATTAGTTCTAACAGTAAAATAGGAATCTTTCTATTTTTATCCCTTAATTGTACATAAAAGGTTTTGCTTGGTAACATTATATAAACTGTATTATATTTTAAAATAACTACTTCCTAAAATGCTAAAAGTGGTGCTTAATGAATAGCCATAAAGTTTTCATTATGATTTTGCTGAGATTTATTTAAGGCTTAGAAAAATGGACAAATTAGGTGATTGGTCTCAATTTACATTCAATCTCGCAGAAAATCATCGAGCCTCTGTTCTATCTTGTGGGTGATAAGTGTTGAGACATAAAATTTAATGAGATAAAGCCTTGGCTTATATGGAAAATATGATTTTAATCTCAGCTTTTCAGTAAATTCAGAATTCTTTAAGATCTAATTAAAAGTTTTATTATTTTTAAGAAGATTCTTAATTATTTACTCCTCTTTTGAATTGCCTTGGGGTGTAAAAATTCTTTTAAGTTGATTAACAAATCTCACTGCACATACAAAACGCAAAGAGATTCAGATCAACTCTTTTTCTTGCTTTGCCCCATTGTGATTTCATTTTACACATAACTATTGTTAAATAGTGTTCTGTTTCTTCCATGTGGGATTGGAATCTATATCTTGTAGATTAACAAATCTGTAAGAATTTGACAAACATGATAGTCATGCTGTCATGGGGATTGCACACAAATTCTCTGTTTAGGAGAGCCTCTATTTTGTTGATGTTCTCATGCAAATTAGACTTTCCTTGTGGTGCCTAATAGGAAGAGTCCCCAACCTAGTTAGCTGCTAGTCACCCACCTGTGAGCACCACTAGCTATTGCTATTTTTAGCCGTACAGAGGTCAATCCCCTTAATCAGTTACCGCTGGATGTAAATGTCTCTTTGAAGTTCTATACATGGTTTTAATTCCCAAATATGCAGTCAGGGAAATTATTTTATATATAATATATTTTTTGTTATATATATGCTTACATATTAGAAAAACATGTATTCAATATTATAAAAGCATTTCATACCTATAGTGGAAATAGTATCATTTGTTTTGATTGTTTTTCCTAAATTTTAGAAATATTATTCAGTTCCTATAAAAATGTACTTTATATTTTTTCAAAAGCAGATAACTTCCATCCCACGTCAGGGTGAAAATATGACTCAATTTATAGTATTTCTAATGGCATTATGGAAAATAAATTTATAGTCCATAACATAAAACCCATTTCTGTCTGTTATTTTAGGAATCATTTACATATTTTTCTAAGGTATTCTCAAAAAATTCTTATTTTCAATGATACTGATGAGATCAAATAACAGAACTATACTATTTCTTCCCTTCAGTTAACTGCATTTCCAGACAAAATAATTTATTTATTTTACTTCTTGGGTGTATTATGTTACCTTTAAATATACCTAAATGCTCATTTTAAAAATGAGAACATCAGAAATCATAGACAAAATTAAATAAGCAAAAAAGCACCAGATCAGTGGCCCCTATATTGGATATACTAATTACATATTGAAAAGCCTTAATTTTCTTTGTGATTATTGTTAGTCTCTTGGGTTATTTAAAAAATACTCATTTATTTATTTGAAGGGCAGAGTTAGAGGAAGAGACAAGAGATCTTTGGGTTCATTCCCCAAATGGCTGCAACAGCCAGGTCTGGGCCAAGCTAAAGCCAAGCTGAGCTTCATTTGGGTCTCCCACAAGGGGGTAGGGGCCCAAGCACTTGGGCCATATTACATTGCTTTCCCAGGCCATTAGCAGGGAGCTGGATAGGAAGTGGAGCAGCAGGGATGCGAACCAGCATATGGGATGCCCACATCTCAGGCACTGGCTTAACCCACTATGCCACAGCACTGGCCTATCTCTTAGTTTTAAAACGAATATATCATAATCCCTAACGTATTCCAATGTTATCCTCAGGTTACATATACTATTTTTAGCTTTTTATTGTTCTGTTTATGAACCTAACACAGGATCAGACATGATTGACTAGCTGTATTGTGTTCATTGTTATCATATTAATGATTGTGACTTGTTAACTTCCTGGTTCTCAGTCCTCAATTTAGTAATTTCTAGCTTTCTACAAAAAAATCTATAGTACTATAGTACTAGAAGGCAAAAAACATGAATCACACCTAATCACAAAAATTAGATTACAAACAGGTTTGGGGGAGAATATATATATATTAGGAATTTATCATTACCTCTGTACCACCTACGTCAAGTGCTCCACTGGTCCTAACAGAACCCTAGCCTCTACTGGAAAGACAGAAATGTCAGGCTTTCTTTTATAGCAGTGAGTCTTGTCACATCAAAATAATATGAGGCATCTTCTAAAAATGCTGATTCCTGGGACTCCAGTTCTACATCCGTGAGATTATCTAGAGAGGAGAGCTAAATATCAGTATTTCTAAAAGCTTTATACATGATTTAGAGTTGTGTTTGAGAAGCACTGTTCTAAACACATCAATCTCAAAATCATGCAATTATGTTTTAAGGTTTCAGAAGCAAATAATCAAAAAGTACCAAGGGAGTATTGTTGAATTGGACTGCTGGAAAGTCATAAATCAAGTCAGTTTCTGAAATCTCTATTCTATCCCATTGCTATATTTGACTGTTCTTGTACTATATCTATCATACTGTCTTGTTCACTATGCTTTGTAAGTCCTGAATCTGGTGAGGTAATTCTCTCTAGTTGTTGTTCTCCTTTAAGTCTACCTTCTCCAGTATTAGCTTTCTTTCAGTTGGTGTTTCAGTTGGTGTTTGAATGATATTTTCAAGCTTCCTGTATCTTTCTATTTAGAGAATACCACTTAGATAAGTGTGTGATGTTTACCCACTTAGTTGAGTAAGACTGAAGTTGGAACTCCTAATTAGTTGGTCCTTTGCCTCAGTTTCCCACTACTACCCATTTCTTCAGTTTCCTTCCTACAGCATCTCTCTATTATGTCTACCTCTCTAAAGCCATTACTACCTTAACCAAGTATACCATCCTCTTCAGCCTGGGCTATGGCTAAAGTCTTAGAAATGACTTTGTAGTAGCTACTTTTGTTTCCCTTATCTTCATTTTGTATCTAGGATATGTGCAAGAATACCAATCTGATCAGAGCATGCATTTGCCTAAAATTCATCTATAGCCTTTAGTTGAAATCTTGTATTATTCCAAAGTTTGTCACACTCAGATCTTTGTGTAGGTCTCTAGTATCATCTCCTGAAAGCCTCAGTTCTTGATTTGCTCTAGCTATCCTGTGCTTTCTCCATTTTATATTCTATAGAAGCCATCTCTTACCTCTACTACTTTCCTTGAACTAGAGTGTGTTCCCCATCTTCTTGGCAAATTCATGGCACTTAAGTTATTTCTTAGAACAAGACCTTCTTGGTTCCCCTAGATAGCTTGGGACCTCTATGTTCCCATAAATTTCTTTTATAATATTGACCAATATACTTTAATTTTCTTTTAGAAAATAGATTCCCTTTAGGATTTATTTCTTGTACAAATTATTGCACAAGTTTGAAAATACCAATTCTTTCATTTATGGACATACTTGTATTAGGGAAATTTCTCCTTCTAAACAACTTCAGATATTCAAAATTTGAGAGTTATCTACCTTGCAGTCTTAGCTCTTATCTTCAAGATTCATTTTTTTCTTTGGGGAACGCTGTCTGCACTGCAGGGGTGATATTTAAATAATCTCCCAAAATAGGTAATAAAATTAAATTCAAATCCTCAGATGTTATCTGTAGAAAGATAAGCTCTAATTTTGACAGGATTTTAAGAAGAGAAATGTTTGGAGCTCATAGCCCATTCATGGAGTAAGAGATGAATTTACATCTTTACCTTCAGAATATTTACTAATACCTCAGGGTTTGGTAGCTGGAGAAACTTAAATCTTTTCATTTGCATCATTATTTTTCATAGAATATACTTAAGAGAAACCTGTTATATTTTCATAAAAATAAATCCATTCTATACCCTGATGCAAATCTTTAGTGTATTATGTGTACAGCCAAAACAATTTGAACTGAAAACATAATATATATGTAGAAAATTGCCTTTAAAAAGCCTACTCAATGAAACTGTGTGTGTGTGTGTGTGTTTGTGTGTGTTTGTTGTCCCTGAAGCATGTCTACAGAGCTATTTTATTTATAGACATAGCTAGGAGAAATTTAGCTGCTAGGTAGCCCAGGGATGCTTAATTCCAGGGCAACATGTCAGAATTGGCTCATCTCTGACTAAGGTAGATGTTTCAAGTACTTTCTGAGCTTGAAGGTCTCATCACCTCTGATTAATTTTAAATATTTATTTATTTGAAAGTCAGAGTTACACAGAGAAGGAGAGGCAGAGAGAGAAAGGTCTTCCATCTATTGGTTCACTCCCCAGTTGGCGACAATGGCCAGAACTGCACCTATCCAAAGCCAGGATCCAGGAGCTACTGCTAGATCTCCCACGCAGGTGTGGGCCATCCTTCACTGCCCCCCACCCAGAACGTTGCAGAGAGCTGGATCGGAAGTGGAGCAGCTGGGACCCATACCAGTGCCCATATGGGATGCCAGCAGGGTAGGCAGCGGCTTTACCCACTATGCCACAGCTCTGGCCCCTGATTAATTTTCAACATGTACTTCATCCAGCTCCTTCTATTCCTCCAGAATTGGCCCATTAAAAATTATCTTCGTAATATATTGTTAGTATAATCTTCTGAGCTTTACATTGGGTGAAGCAATTCCATGCAAATGTTAACTTAGTGGCTGAAAACCACATGTGTTGGAAGCCACTGTAATTAGACATACGAATCTTTCTGTCATCCTCAGTTCTCAAGTGAATTCTCCGTTGTCCTTTGCTGTTAGGTAGAATTTTCTCAAATTCTCTTGTTTTAAGGAGATAGTGTGATTCAGTTTGGAAAATAATATGACAAATATCTTTAAGATATTTCAGTTAATAGAAATACATATACCTTGTGTTTTAATGAGTTAGCTATCTCATTGAGAACACAATTCAAACAGTAAGACTGGATATGGTTTTTACCCATTTCACTTGGAAAATATGTATTATTTTCTGTGTATATTCTGTGTAGTCTTTTCTAATGCATAGAGGAATTATGTAACAGTGTCATTGTTAAATGATTATGAAGAAAATGCATCACAAATTATAAAAATTCCTTTCCTCCTCATCTATTATTAACTTGTCCTGAGTGAGAAATTTTTTGCTGCTTTGTAATTATGTTGTTCCAGGATCAATTTGTTGAGTTTGATAACTATTGCAATAATAGGCAGAGAAGCATGTGGCTGTAGGTTTGGAAACAGGAATGAGGGTAGAATTTTTTGGGAAAAGTTCTTGAAAAGGTCTAAACTTTAGAGCATTGAAAGCCTTTCATTGCCTTTCATTTTACAAAATGATTCTAAGAACAATACATTCCCTGTTTCATTTCATAAAGGCTAAGGCAGAAGTTTAAAGACTTACAGTTCTCACTGAACTTTACCTTGATCTTTAAATGTAATGTCCTACTGTAAGTAATCTTGGGAACATAAATATGTTGACAGTTTAATGCTCTGACATTCTATTCTCATTGCCTGATTTTATTTTCTTCTCTTCTGCCAATGCTTGAGTGTAATTATAAGTACTGCCTTAGAAAGGCATTATTCAGTGCCCACAAAAGGCTATTTTGCATTAGAGAATTAAAAAGCCATTCACTTTGGAAAATAGGAATCTGACTTGATTTTAAAATAATTTCCCCAAAGCCTTCATTACATTTAAGAGAAAGATGTCTATAGAGAGTGTTCAGCAAATTCCCATATAAAATATCTGCAGAATTGCCAGGCCACAGCTATTTTTTCCTACATTTAGTAAGAGTTTAGTACAGACTTTATTTAAACTTATGCAAGGAGTGAAAGATGTAGATTTTGAGCACTCACAAAGGAACAGTACAACATTAATGAGGTATAACTTGACTACCAACTTTATAATAATTGTGTTATGTAAATGCAATTCATGAAGAACTCATCTGTAATTCTGTGATGTAGCAATACACAGAGAAAAGCTAATACAGTAGTTGCACATAAACTTATTTTCTGCAGTGCTATTAAAAGACCCTACTACTTAGGAAATTATTACAAATACATTATACAACCAGCATACCCTTTTTATGAAGCTTTCCTTAACAGCCATGCATTTTATGACTCCAGTTGCCTGGCTTTCTTTGTGGTCAAATAAATATTAAAAGATTTTTTTTAAATTCCCATTTGTATTTAGTGTCCTATAGCAATTTTGTAAAAGGGTCTTTATTAGAGAACCATACAACTGAATTAATCATAGGGTAGTAGCATAGAAAATATTCCAAAATTTTGAGGAAAATTACTGTGTGAAAGTCCACAGTGTACTTAAGGCCTTCACTTTTTCTAAAGACAGGACTGGGGCATTGGGACCATTTTCTGGTCTCTCTTGGGACCAGAGTAACATCTACAATGAAGGCAGTATAGACTCAGGATGAACTTCTCCAGGAACTGCATTTACTTGCTTGAACCTCTCTTTCAGGTTTGTTTATAAAGCTGATTGTGGACTGCATTATTTCCTCTTTCAAATGAAAAAAAAAAAAAAACTAATAGGTTAATATTAATTAGGTAACTTCACATTTAAGCAAGATAACTGCTTCATTCATGTAACATATTTCATGTGTAACCTCAGAGGAAATATGTTATATTCTCAAAACTGACTTTTAGAAGAATCTAGAAATTTTTTGAATGGAATAAAGCTAGTTAACTTAAAAAAAAAAAACATGTTATTGTAGCGAGACAAGTAAACATAGTTAGTGCTCTATTTGTGCCATAAGAGAGGAAAATTTGCCATTAGAATAGAATATACTTGGGTTTTACTTTTAGTTTCAACACTTACTGATTGTGAAATGCTGTGTAAACTTTTGCTCATTCTAATTCTGTGTCGTTCTTTCTATAATTTGGACTAATACCACATTTAATACATTGTTTATATGGATATTTTATGAAAATTATCTGGTATGTCAGTGTCTTTAGAGATGGCATTTAGTTAATGGTAATACTTATCACCATTGCTATCATTATTATCATAAAATAATGCTGAATTACTAAATCATTCCATGGTTATGTGTCAACTCTGTGATAAAATTTGTATTTACCTAGATTTGTATCACTCCATGTATGACTATGAACAATATGTAATACATACTATATACTCTGTTGTTTGGATTTCAAAAATTACTTACATAAAAATAAACTTGCCTTTTAATTCCATTTCCATAATTTTAAGGACTCTCACATATCACGATATATACAGTGATCCATGTCCTATGATGTGTAAATAAGATGAAAAGGAATATACAAGAAGTGGATAGGTAGTGACTACAAAAGCTATAGACAACTCACTGTAATCATGGCTTTAGTCGGTTTACCACTTCATTGGCTCCTCCTGATTATGTACAAATAAGTTACAGCACCCTTGCAGGGCCAACATAGTCTTTCCACATGGTCAGGAACTGTTTTACTCTTTATATGATAGTGAACTTCAAAAAGCTCATGGAAAATGGAATTAAAAGTTATTTCTATCGATGTAAATTTTTTTTAAATCCATGCATAGTTTTCTCATAATATGCAGTTTCTATGAATATTTTTAAAAACCCTCATATTTCATTTTTTATTCATTTATTCAGGTATTCATATATTCCCCTAGTAATCACACAAGTATTTTCAGAGATTTTAGGGTATATCAGATGTTTTACCTGATATTAGGGAAAGACCAGTGAGTGAGTTGCTGTTATAACTTATTCTACTATTATACAATAGCTGACTTGTAGACTGATAAATAACAACACAAAATGATAAATGTCAGAGCAAAGTCATGAATATACTTATAGGAGAATGTTAAAGTAAGATAATTACATTTACAAAGGTAGTCAAAACTGACAGTTGGACTAGATGTTGAGAGGAAAGTGGGAGATTTTCAGGTATGAAAATACACAAGAATAAAGTCTAGAAATATAGGGTGGTTTTGCAACACAGATTTATAGTAGGAAAAAATTGAATGCTATCCTGATATCCAGCATCAGGATACTTTATATTAACACATTTTAAAAACAGCCTTTCTAAAAACATTAATGAAACATTTGAGACAAAATGTCTATTTTTGTTTAAAAATTCTTTATAAAACGGAACTGATGAGTTCAGACATAGTATGGGATATATCATATATTGAAAGCCAGTATTGTTTACAAATGGTGAACCATAAAGAAAAATTCTTATTACAATGAAGATCACAAAAATATAACTGTTATTCTACTATCATTTAATATTGCTTCAAAATTATGCCAGCAGTTAGCACATAGATAGAAATATGAGCTATAAGTATTGAAATGGAGAAAAACATATTTAATATTACAGACTTAAAATTGTTACTTCAAGAGAGTCAACAGAATAATAAACAATAAAATAATTCAATCAAGGAAATGGGTTTATAATTGTTATTCAAAAACCTATCATAAATAGCATAATCATCTGTTAAAATATAATAAAAAGTACCATTTGCAAAATCCATGTACAGTTTTCTTAGAATACATATTTTCCATGAGCTCTTTGGAGAACTTTCATATGCATAGATTTGCAAAATATTTTGCACCAAAATGAACTAACTTTTTAATTCCACTTTCCATCAACTTTTAAAAATATCCTTGGAGAACGTCCAAGATGACAGAGTACAGAGGGAATTTCCTGCTCTTGTCTAGGGGAAGATAGTTTTAAAAAAGTGGAGAGTGCAGTCTCAGGGAAGAGTTAGGGAAAAAATGGCAGAGGAAACTATGCAAATTAGACACAGTGGACCTATGTGGAAGGCATGGACATCCAAAACTCAGGACCCCAGCAGCCAAGAACCTACACATCAGCATTGGAGAGTGAAGTGAGACCATACTGCAGAAGCCCAAGCCACTGGTGATAACGCTTTAGGTGGAGCCTAGAAGTAGCCCAGCTTGGAGCCCCATGAGGGACAGTATACTTGCCAACCTAGAGAAGAAAAAAAGACAAGGGTATATTTCTCTCTCCCTGATCACCTTACAAAAGTATCCTATAACAAGCTGATAGAGCAGGTGACATTTTGGACATATGTAACAGCTTTGCCAACTCGTATCTGTGCCCAACAACCAGCCTAGTGGCAACTCCTGACTCTGGTGGGAAGAACTAACAGGGGGCTGGATGCTTGTGACTGTGGGAGGCTTGTGTGCCAGGACTGTGATAAAACTGAGGCTATGTGGGAGGACTTATGGTGTGGCTGGAACTTTGGGCAGTCACAGTGAGAGACTCCACATGTTCAGGGCTTTCTGGTTACCTGCTGAGGGAAATTGCTGGGGAATCTGAGCTTACACTGAGCACTACACAGATCCTTTGTGTGATCCTTGGGGCAGAGTGGTCAAATATTATACCTATGGTGCTAATGTTCAGGCACTGGTCTCCTTTAAGGAGAGGAGCTCAGCTGAGCAGAATAAAAATCCCTCTGATAAAAAAAGAGATTTACCTCACCGAACCTAGGTGTGTCACCTTAGACACACGCTCTTCACCCTGGAGAACTGAACTGAGCTCCCTGGCCACACCCATCACATGCCTCTAGATATTCACTGAACGCAGGCACTCCACTTACCAACAGAGGAATACTACAAAGGTAAACACCACAATAGGAAATGAAGAAGAAACCAACAAGTATCTCCACAAATGCCAGATAACAAATGCACCAATTCAGAAAACAAGAATAAAGAAGATACATGACACCTCCAAAAGAACACAACAGCTTAATGCTAGATTGTGAAGATGATATTGAAGAAATTCCAGAAATGGAGTAAAAAAATTGATCATAATTACATAATCAGAAGCAAATGCATGAAATGCTGAAATCTATACATGACTTAAAAGAAAATTTTTCCACGAAATTGAGATCTTAAAAAGAAATAAAAAGGAAATGAAGAATTCAATAGAACAAATAAAAAATAGAATGGAGAGCATTAACAACAGAATCAGTGAAGCATAATAAATAATATCCAAATTAGAAAACAAAGCACAGGAAATTATACAATCAGACCAAACACAAGAAGAAAAAAATATAAAACTAAAAAACACTGTTGGGAATCTACAGGTTACTATCAAATGACCCAACATATGAATTCTAGGAGTTCCTGAAGGTGTGGAAAGAAAGGATTAGAAGGTCTTTTTAGTGAAATAGTAACAGAAAACTTTCCTAATTTGAAGAAAGAAAAGGGACATCCTAGTACTGGAAGCACATAAAATTCCTAATAAACATGACCAGAAAAGATCTTCACCACAACACATTGTAATCAAACTCACCACAGTAAAACAAACAAAGATTCTAAAATGTACACAAGAGAAACACCAGATTACTTTCAGAGGCTTTTCAATTAAAATCAGGGCAGACTTCTCATTAGAAACCCTATAAGCTAGAAAAGAATGGCAAGAATGAATCCAAGTCATAAGAGAAAAAAAATGTCAACCCAAAATACTATACCATGCAATGCTTTCATTTATGAATGAAGTGAAATACTTTCCATAAAAAAACAGAAATTTAAAGAATTTGTCACCACTCATCCAACCCTAAAAACGATGCTTAAGCATGTGCTACACACAAAAACACAGAAACATGGTCATCACTACAAAAGAAGGTAAAGGAAGGAGAGCTCCCAGTAAATGTTCAAAGGAAATTCAAGGTAAAAATAAGAATGTTTTGGGGGGGCTGGCGCCATGGATCACTAGGCTAATCCTCCGCCTTGTGGCTCCAGCACACCGGGTTCTAGTCCCGGTCAGGGCACCGGATTCTGTCCCAGTTACCCTTCTTCCAGGCCAGCTCTCTGCTGTGGCCAGGGAGTGCAGTGGAGGATGGCCCAAGTCCTTGGGCCTGCACCCCATGGGAGATCAGGATGAGTACCTGGCTCCTGCCATCGGATCAGTGTGGTGCGCCGGCCGCAGCGCGCCAGCCGCGGCGGCCATTGGAGGGTGAACCAACGGCAAAGGAAGACCTTTCTCTCTGTCTCTCTCTCTCACTGTCTACTCTGCCTGTCAAAAAAAAAATTAAAAAAAAAGAATGTTTTGGGGAAAATGACAGGGCAAAGTTGGTACTTATAAATAGTCACCTTGAAGGTAAATGGCCTCAACTCTCGAGATAAAAGACAAAGTCTGGCTGAATGGATTAAAAAACAAAACCCATCTATTTGCTGCTTACAAGAAACACATATCACCCACAAATATACACACGGACTGAAAGTAAAAGGATGGAAAAATATATTCCATGCTAGCAGAAATTTAAAAAAAGAGCTGGTGTAGCTATCTAATATCAGACAAAATAGACTTTAAAACCAAAACGGTTAAGAGATAAGGGCACTATGTAATGATTAAAGTATCAATTCAACAGGAAAATATAACTATTATAAACATATATGCACCTAATTACAGGGTACCTGGTTATTTAAAAGAAATGTTAAGGGAATAAAGGGAGTCAAGACTCCAATACAATAATAATGAGGGACTTCAATACCCCAATTTCAACAATAGATCAAACAGTCAGAAAATCAGAAAGGAAACAGCAGTATTATTTGATGCTATAGATCAAATGACCCTAACAGATATCTACAGAACTTTTTTTCCTACAATTGTAGAATATATATGCTTCTCACCAGTGCATGGAACTTTCTCTAGGATTGACCACATGCTAGGCATAAAGCAAGTCTCAGCAAATTCAAATAAATAAATTCATACCATGCATCTTCTCAGACCACAATGAAAGGCAGCTGGAAATCAGTAACTCAGGAATCTCTGGAACATATGCAAACACATGGAAACTGACCAACAAGCTCCTGAATGAACAGTGGGTCATAGAAGAAATAAAAAGATATGTCAAAAATTTCTTGAATCAAATGAAGAAGACAACACAACATATCAAAACTTATGGGATACAGCAAAAACAGTGTTAAGACAAAATTTTATAGCAATTAGCACCTACATAAAGAAATTGGAAAGGCACCAAATAAATGAACTATCAATGCATTTCAAGGATCTAGAAATACAACAGCAAACCAAATGCAAAACTACCAGGAGAAAAGAAATAATTAAAAATAGAGAAGAAATCAACAAAATTGAATTAAAAAATACAAAAGATCAGCAAAACAAGAACTGGTATTTTGAAAAAATAAAATTAAACACACCATTGGCCCAACAAACTAAAAAGGAGAGAAAAGACCCAAAACAATAAAAGTAGAGATGAAAAAGGAAAAGCAATAACAGACACCACAGAATAAAAAAATCATGAGGAATTAATACAGAGATATGTATGCCAACAAACTGGGTAACCTAGAAGAAACAGATAGATTCTTGGACACAGACAACCTACCTAAAGTGAGCCATGAAGACATAGAAAACCTAAGCAGACTCATAACCATGGCAGAAACTGAATCAGGAATAAAGACTCTCAAAGACAAGTCCAGGACACTAGAAGGCTTCACTGCTGAATTCTACCAGACATTTAAAGAACGAACTCCATGTCTCAAGTTATTCAAAACTATTAAAAGGGAGGGAATATTCCCAAAATCTTTCTATGAAGCCTGCATCACCTTAATTCCTAAACTTGAAAAATATGCAACAGAGAAAGAGAATTACAGACCATTTTCCCTGATGAACATAGATGTATAAATCCTCATCAAAATTCTAGCCAATCGAATCCAACAACAAATCAGAGAGATCATCCACCAAGACCAAGTGGGATTTATCCCTGGTATGCAGGGATGGTTCAACATTCACAAATCAATCAATGTGATACATTTCATTTACAAATTGAAGACCAAAAACTATATATTATCTCAATAGATGCAGAGAAAGCATTTGATAAAATACAACACCCTTTCATGATGAATTGGATATAGAAGGAACATTTCTCAACACAGTCAAAGGAATTTATGACAACCCATGGCCAGCATCCTACTGAATGGGGAAAAGTTGGAAGTATTTCCACTGAGATCTAGTACAAGACAAGGATACCCACTCTCACCATTGTTAAGAGATGGGCAAAGGACTTAAACAGACAATTTTTAAAAGAGAAAATCCAAATGGCCAATAGACACATAAAAAAATGTTCAAGATCACTAGCTGTCAGGGGAATGCAAATCAAATTTAAAGGCTTTCATACAGAAATCAACAAACAACAAATGCTGGTGAGACTGTGGGGGAAAAGGTACCCTAATCCACTATTGGTGGGAATGTGAACTGGTGAAGCCACTATGGAAGACAGTATGGAGATACCTCAGAAATCTGAATATAGACCTACCATATGATCCGGACATCACACATCTGGGAATTTACCCAAGGGAAATGAAATCAATAAATAAAACAATTATCTGCACCCCCATGTTTATTGCAAAAATTCACAATTTCTAAGACATGGAATCAGACTAAATGCCCATCAACTGAAAACTAGATAAAAAAATATGGGATATGCACACTAGGAACTACTACACAGCAGTAAAAAAAAATAAATCCAATTATTTGCAACAAAATTGATGAATCTGGAAAACATCATACTTAGTGAAGTAAGCCATTCCCAAAGGGACAAATACCATATGTTCTCCCTTGTCTGTGAGACCTAATAGAGCATCTAAAACAAAACTTGTAGGAGTGAAATTGACATTTCTACAAGGGATGACTTCAGCAGTTCTTGTCTTGACTGTTGAGGAGCAGTTTGTTGTTGTTGTTGTTATACTATTTGTTGAACTCTTTACTTAACATAGAGTTAATCACATGTTAATAAAGTCAATTGAGGGTGGATTTCAGTAAAAAGTAAAAGTGAGAATAAGAGGGAGGAGGAAGTTTGTAACTATAAAGCTGTATAGTTCTGCATACATTCCTATGGATTTACTTCTAAGGGTACAATTTAAAAACTTTTCATGGGACCCCAAATCAAATTAAGCTGGGTGATAAAAATGCCATCTTAAGTGTTAAAGTGATCATATTCAGTGTTAGAGTGAACATATGGAAAAAATTGTTAAAGTGATCATATAAATAGCATCCCATGTCTGTCAATAATAATAGAATTAAAAGGAGAGAGTGTTCTAACATGGGATGCAATCCACACAGCTGACTCAGAATGACAACTGCTTTAAGTAACATTCTGACTCAGAATCAGCTCTTAAGGCTTCCTGGTCTGGCTGAAAGACCTGTGAGGGCATTTTGGGCATGGAAAGCCAAGACACTGTGGCAAAAATGTTCTACATGAAGGATCTCTGTGAGAGAGACCCCAGTGGAAATACGTGGCCATCAAAGAAGGGTGTTCTTTTCTGTAAAGGGAGGAGAGAACTTCTACTTTACTTATGGCCTTGTCAAATACTGAAGGAGTTTGTGGATTCAAAAGGCTTCCATAGCCTAGGCAGCTCATGTCAAGAGCCTCGGGTGGTCACTGATGTCATACATAAGAGTGTCAATTGTTAAACTAACTACAAAAGTCACTGTGCACCAACTTCCCATGCAGAACCTCTGTCTTCAATGAGTTGTATAATGAGAATTAACTGTAAAATTTGTTCTCAAACACTTTGTGTATGTATGTGTATGTATGTGTGTGTGTGTGCATGTGCATGCAAATTGTTGAAATCTTTACTTATTGTAGAGTTAGTATTTTGTGTACAAAGATAATTGAAAATGAATCTTGGCTGGCGCTGTGGCTCACTAGGATAATCCTCCGCCTGAGGCGCCAGCACCCCAGGTTCTAGTCCCGGTCGGGGCACCAGATTCTGTCCCGGTTGCTCCTCTTCCAGTCCGGCTCTCTACTGTGGCTCGGGAGTGCAGTAGGGGATGGCCCGAGTGCTTGGGCCCTGCATTCGCATGGGAGACTGGGAGGAGGTGCCTGGCTCCTGGTTTCAGATCCAGGCAGTGCGCGGACCCCAACGCGCCAGCCGTGGTGACCACTTGGGGGGTGAACCAATGGAAGGGGGAGGACCTTTCTCTCTCTCTCTCTCTCTCACTCTCACTCTCACTGTCTAACTCTGCCTGTCAAAAAAAAAGAAAAAGGAATCTTAATGGAAAATGGGACTGGGAAGGGCAGAGGGAGGAGGAGGAGGGGTGGTTGTGTGGGTGGGAGGGTGGGTATGTGGGAAGAATAACTATATGCCTAAAGTTGTGCTCTTGAAAATTGCATTCCTTAAAAAATTAATTTTAAGGCTGGTGTTGCGACTCAATAGGTTAATCATCCGCCTGCAGCACCGGCACACCAGGTTCTAGTCCCAGTTGGGGCCCCGGATTCTGTCCTAGTTGCTCCTCTTCCAGTCCAACTCTCTGCTGTGGCCCAAGAGTGCAGTGGAGGATGGCCCAAGTGCTTGGGCCCTGCACCCACATGGGAGACCAGGAGGAAGCACCTGGCTCCTGGCTTCGGATCAGCACACTGCACCGGCTGCAGCAGCCATGGGGGGGGGGGGGTGAACCAACGGAAGGAAGACCTTTCTCTCTGTCTGTCTCTCTTACTGTCCACTCTGCCTGTCAAAAAAATTTTAAAAATATTGTATATACAATGTGTATACAATGTTTTGTATATACAATGTTTGCTTTGTATACAGTGCATCCAACAAGATTTGTAGCATGGTAAATTAAACTTTTGGTGGGAATATAAGCTCTGAATTCTGAATTCGTGAATAGAATACTATCAATGTGGCCTAAGCTGAGTATTTTTACCTCTCTAAGGCTGTTTTGTCATTTGTGAAATGAGGAAAACAGTCATATGTACAATATATGTTACGTGTGAAGGTTAAAAGGGATATAGCATAAAATCATTTAGTAGAAGTATCTTTCTGTAGAACAGGGGAAACCATAAAGAGAATAAAAGGATAAGCCACAAACTTTTAGAAGACATAAAATTAGTATTGTACCAATGGACAACGTAGAGACTAGCTAGTTAGTTGGTCAGATTTTGTTGTATAGCTATCCTCCATTTGCACTGGAGTCATAAACCCAAAAATACAATTTCAAGGCCCTTATTTGAATACTGAAATCCTGAAAGAGCAAAATCCTAAAGCCTACTTTACCCTATTATAAAATCCCAAAGATTAAAAAAGTTATTGTTTTATTTGTTTATTATTTTTGTTGATTTTTAATTTATAAAACAAAAATTCTGAGATAGTAATACAACAATTTCATATATCCCTAACCCCATTTTCCCTCATCTCATGTTAGCATAATTGTCACAATTATGGTTTCTAGGATTTACGTAGTGGAGGAAGGGGATTTCCTATAGTAAGCCCTGAAGAAATGCTTTGTTGTTTTAGAAATATTCTCTGTCCTGTCATGGTAATGACTACCAGTATCCATACATATATTTATAAGAGAAAATGATCAAATTATAGACTTAGAATTGTTATCATGTTTAGATTATGCTGTAAGATCAATTCTCAGAAAGATGTTGTATAGCATCAATTTTTTAAAAAAATTGTTAGAAATAAGATTCACTGTGGGCTGGTGCCGCGGCTCAATAGGCTAATCCTCCGCCTTGCAGCGCCGGCACACCGGGTTCTAGTCCCGGTTGGGGCATCAGATTCTGTCCTGGTTGCCCCTCTTCCAGGCCAGCCCTCTGCTATGGCCCAAGTCTCTGGGCCCTGCACCTACATGGGAGATCAGGAGAAGCACCTGGCTCCTGCCTTTGGATCAGCGCGATGCACCAGCTGCAATGCACTGGCCGTGGCGGCCATTGGAGGGTGAACCAACGGCAAAAGGAAGACCTTGCTCTCTGTCTCTCTCTCTCACTGTCCACTCTGTCTGTCAAAAATAAAAAAAAATAAAAATAAAAGATTCACTGTGGTGCATCTTATGTAGGTCAAAATCTTGAAAGTATAATTCTGGAAAAATAATTTTGCAAACACGTTAAAATGCAATTACTCACATTTTTTTTAAAACTTTTATTTAATGAATATAAATTTCCAAAGCACGATTTATGGATTACAATGGCTTCCCCCCCATACCGTCCCTCCCACCCACAGCCCTCCCCCTTCCCACTCCCTCTCCCCTTCCATTCACATCAAGATTCATCTTCGATTATCTTAATATACAGAAGATCAGCTTAGTATACATTAAGTAAGGATTTCAACAGTTTGCTCCCACACAGAAACATAAAGTGAGGAATAATAGATGATTTTTTTTAAATGATGATGAAATCAGATCAGACCCATTGTCATGTTTAATCCCAGTGAGAGTCAAGTTGGGAGTTGATAATTTTTTTTTTTACAGAGGATCAGTTTAGTATGCATTAAGTAAAGATTTCAACAGTTTACACCCCCATAGAAACACAAAGTGAAATATATTGTTTGAGTACTCGTTATAGCATTAAATCTCAATGCACAGCACATTAAGGACAGAGATCCTACATGAGGAGTAAGTGCACAGTGACTCCTGTTGTTGACTTTACCAATTGACACTCCTGACTATGGCATCAGTAATCTCCCTATGCTCCAGTCATGAGTTCCCAAGGCTATGGAAGCCCTCTGAGTTCTCCGATTCTTATCTTGTTTAGACCAATTACTCACATTTTAAAAGGAAGCTTGTTTGAGAAGCATAAAAATGCAGCAGGACACTTAAGTTTTTTTACACAATAAAATATGCAAAATTAACATTGTTTAACAAGCATGTACATTCAGATGTACTAATGACAGTCACATGATTGTACAGTTATAAGCAGATGAACCACATTTATAAACACAAAGGTCAAAGGGTAAGAGGTATAGATGCATGTCTCTGTGGTTGGTGATTGCATGGGGCTGTACAACTGTGGTCATCTGAAATGTCATCAGAGACAACCTAAGTCTTTTGATGAGATTAATCAAGAAGTGGGCTGGATCACCACTACATACACAGTCACCAAAAAAGCCAAGATCATGAGAAATTTTATCTTTCACAAATGCAGGTATATAAAAGAGACACATCTTCATTTTGCGAGGAAGCTTCAGTGTTTCTACACATAAGCACAATGCTTATGAATAAGTCAGCACTATGATAATGCACTTTTGTGGCATCAAATTTATAAACATACATAAAATTAATTAGAATTTTCTAAACGTCTTTACACATTTATGCCTCCAATATTAGATGTGATGCAAGGATGACAACCATAGCATAACAAATTGTAAAGTAATAATGTTGACAATCTAAAATAGCAAGGAAAAAAAAACTAAGAAAGAAAAGTAAAAAGAAATTTAAACATGAAAACTTGTCTCACGGGTATAGATTATGGGCAATTGCGCAGAGGTTGTTCGTAGAATTGGCCAGCTCCCATGATCATTTACATCTTGATAAATTGTTTCCTTTTTACTTTAGGAATGGTTCTCATTGAAGAATACGTTCATATTCATTTTTCTACATGGTGTTGGTCTCTTTGAAGTTCTATAATTTCATATACCCAGATAAGAATATTCCAAATAAATTCTCTGTGCCACATCATTCTGTATTCTTTTGGATACATAAGAATCCTTTCTAAATACATTCAAATATAGACCACAAATTTGAAAGAAACAATGTTGGTGATCAAAATGCAGTACTGTGGCCTATATATCCTATTATCCTGAAATATACATAATTATTCATAATTATTTTTAACCAGTCAGCAACATTTTAAAAACTTATTTGAAATGCAGTGTAACAGAAACACACACACGCCTTTCATCTTCTGACAGACGACTCCACAAATGCCTTCAATACTGTAGCTGGGTCAGTGAGCCAGGCCGGTAGCACGATCTAGGAGCTAGATCTGGTCTTGCACAAGGGTGACAGGAGACCAAGTGTTTGAGCCATCATCTGTTGCCTTCCAGGTAGATTTTCAGGAAGTTATCTAAATCAGGCAGGACTAGATATCAGGCACTCCAGTATGGGAAGTGAATGATCCAAGTAGTAGCTTAACCTGGTACAGCACAAAGCTCATACCAGTTGGCAACTTTGATGGTTTCTTCAAGCAAATGTGGCTCTCGTTCATTGGAAGCTCCTGGAATTGTAACAGTTGGAATGAATGCCAATGCAGACACATGATGCATTTTTAAAGCAAGGTTTTCATTGTTGCCATATGAGATTGCAATTCCTTTCTGAGAATACAGCTTTATACTCCTCTTATATGGTCTCTTCCTGATAGGAATTGCAGTTTTGGGGATTTAGGGTTTCAGAGTTTCAGCATTTGGAAATACAACTTTTGTGTTGTGTCTTTGGGGATTATAATAGGTACAGACTCTGTTTGTCTCTCTTGGTGTACCTTCCTTCCCTCCCAGAATGTGCTGTGATCCAAGAAGCTGACATATGCGACTACATCAATAGGAACCCCATGACCATTGTCTTAATATTTATTGTGCTGAGGAAGAACCAAATGGTGTGACTGAGAGGGAGAAGAATATGTATTCCTTCTTACTTCAGGGGCCTGCATGAGTCAAGGTTGCCAAAAATCACATTGCTTCTTCCTTAAATTCTCATTGGATAGTGAATTTTTTTTTATATTTTTCTCTTTCTGAACGTGAATTCTATGATATCAATGTTTTATGTAAAAACACTTCTTCAGGATGAACCTCAAAGACATGAACTCTTTAGTCGTGTCAATTCTATTTAAAAACCTAAGGAGACTTTGGGTTCAAAAATCATGTATACTCATATTTTAAAATTGATGGCTTTGTAAATTTTTCATTACTTTTTCTCTGCCTTACTAAACTGTACTTCATCATGAAAATACTCCCTTCTTTGTGCATGTATCAAATGTATCTGCTTTGTGTTACTGTTATGTTAGCCGATCAGACATCTTTCCTTATATGTATGTTTTGCAAGTTGTGATTGTTGGTTGTATATCAGTGTCTTGGCTTTGCTAAACATGTTCATGATTCTTGATCATGAGCTTAATTCTGTGGCAGGATTCTTGAGCATGTAACTGAAGAGTAAAAACTAGCCCTCCATCTGATTTCTTGGGCTTCTCGCAACGTCCTCCTTCTGATTTATAGGTATAAGTATAAATTTATCAAATAAAGTATAGATGTCCATAAATTATCCTAAGAAGTTTTTAAATATACTTTTTGTTTTTATGAGTTGGTTAAGAGGAGAATTTTGTGATCATTTTGATATATTACACATGGCTAGCATGGTTAAATTTTTTTAATTTGAAGTTTTACCTGATTTGCATTGTGGTAAAAGTATGTGTTCTGGCCAGCGCCATGGCTCACTAGGCTAATCCTCCGCCTGCAGCGCCTGCACCCCAGGTTCTAGTCCTGGTTGGGGTGCTGGTTCTGTCCTGGTTGCCCCTCTTCCAGTCCAGCTCTCTGCTGTGGCCTGGGAGTGCAGTGGAGGATGGCCCAGGTGCTTGGGCCCTGCACCCACATGGGAGACCAGGAGGAGGCACCTGGCTCCTGGCTTCGGATCGGGTGCAGTGTGCCAGCCGCAATGCGCCAGCCATAGCGGCCACTTGGGGGGTGAACCAATGGAAGGAAGACTTTCTCTCTCTCTTTCTCTCTCACTCTCACTCTCTCACTGTCTAACTCTGCCTGTCCAAAAAATAAAAAAAAAAGTAAGTATGTGTTCTGCATTATTTTTGATTTTTTAAAAATTTACTGTTTCCCTTGTAAATTAAATACAATTTTAAATAAATCATTTTATTAAAACATTAACATATTTCAAAATTATAATTATAGCCAAATAATTAGGTTAGCTTTAAGTTATCACAGAAACAATAAAATTTCCAGTCACAATCACAATATTATATTTACATTTCATTAATATGAAAATGATATTGAAATACAGATTCAGTTATTGTATGTTCAAGAATATGTAGTCTGTCCTTCATTGCTATCTTTTAATGCTTTGGTGACTATCGTATCCCTGATCTCAAAAACATTTGTGAAACCAATCTCTAAGGGAAATACCTAAAAACTAAGAATGCAAAGCAGTTTCCAGAGTGCCAGTTAATTCATATGTAATGCTAAACTAACACTGGGATAAATAAAATTTGGCCCCATTAATTTTAATATAAGTAATACTTTTGAGAGGAACTTTTTAAAAAAGAAAAATCCTCATAATGTCAAGCTTTTTCATGCTAAATAAATGCTTAAAGTATACTGCTTTTCAGCATGCTAAAATTATTCAATTTCTTGAAATACAGACATAAGCTTTATTTCATGGTTTATGTATCTGTGTATATTGCCAATTAAAATAAGTTTTGCTGTGAAATTTTTATTTTAGAGTACAATATTAATATTGTTATAATGTTTGAATAGTAGTTAATGAGACTCTTTTTAATGCTGAAGTAAATATAACTACATTTTCTCTCTGGTTTATATTCCTTCTTAAGTCAAACCAGAAGCATGAAAAATACATCTCACCAACAATATTTTATATATGCATATTATGTATATTTACTTCTAATCTAAATTTGAACAAAACCTTGTGAGACTTGGTAGAAGGAAGAAGCAAACATATTGAAGAAATCGATGGAGAGATTCAGTTTAGATGGAAACACAAGAACATTTGGTACTTCACTCTTAAAGTTCTTTGTGGAAAATATACATGTAGGCTATAAACGAATCCTCAGGGCATTATAAAATGGTTTTCAGAAGTCAGCAGAGAAAGTTGTAATGGCAGAGTTGTTAAAAGTCTGACTGGGTAAACCACTTGGGAATAGAGACCATCTTTGGAGTAATAATTTTTCAAAATAATGGGCAGGACAACCTAATGAGACATTTCCATTTCCAGAGTCTTTGAACCCTATAGTTTCATTGCACAAGGCAAGATTTTGTCGGTGGTAGCTGTATGGCAAAATTCCATGCATTGCTTAGAAATTCATTGGCTAGTGTCCTAGCCCATAGGGTAATGATGTGTAAAGGCAATTGAAAGCGTAATAAAATTGGGCTTCTGTGTATAATGGAGGCAAAATATAATTTTATTGTCCACTCTAAATTGTATATTGCTTAGAGATGGACCCATATACTGCCCATTAAGATAAAACCTAATCCCTTCCTGGTGTTAGTAATTGTTTCATTGATCAATGTCCATCTTCATAATGGTTGTGAATAAAAATAACAAAATGTGAAATCTCAACTGGCTAGCAAAATTTGGTTGAGGAAAATAGTTGCTCTTCTTCAGAAATTTCACTTTAAAAACAAACACTGATTTATCAAAGTCTAAATAGAAGAAATTGTTAACTACCATTTATGTCATTCTTTATTATATGAAATGTAACTCCATTCTTAAATTTATTCTTGTAGACCTCGTAATGTCTTTTTATGAGTCTGTTTTCCTGGATAGTTTCCATCACGGAATATACTACTCCATCTCAGGTGCTCAAAAATTCTGTAAGTCTCCTATTAAAATGCCTTGCTTAATTACCAAATATTTTTGTATCACATATTAAATTTTTCCTAGACGTAGCTCTTTCACAAAACAAAATTTTTCCTTTTAATTATTTTACATAATTTCAATCCATGTTTGAAATTATACGAATAGTATAATAAAGTTCTAAATACCTTTATGTAGATTCAGCATGCATTTATATCCTGCTCAATTTTTTTAAAACAAAGATTTATTATTTATTTGAAAAGCAGAGTTACAGAGAGAGTGAGGGAGAGGGAGAGATAGATATCTTCCGTCTGCTGCTTCATTCCCCAGATGGCCGCAACAGCCGAGACTGGACCAGGATGAAGTCAGGAGCCAAGAACTCCAGCCTGGTTTCCCAAGTGGGTGGTAGGAACTCAAGTACTTGGATCATCTGCTGATTTCCCAGGTTCGTTAGCAGGGAGTAGCATTGCAAATGAAGCATTTAGGACTTGAACCAGCACATAAGCTGGGCCCTGCTACACAGGTGTCTCATAACACTCTGTGCTGGAATGCCAGACCCATGATCAACTTTCACTTCTCATCCTCTCTGTTTTTCTCTCTATTTACACACACACACACACCTCTTAATATTATTATATATTCTTCCCAAATAACTAGCAAGCAAATTGGAGACATCATATACTTTTACTACTATATATCTTAATATGACTTTCTAGGAACAAGGATACTCTTTAACATAACCACAGAATTAATATTAAGTAAGACAATTCCTATTGATATTATAGTATTATCTAATATACACTCTATATTCAAATTTTTTACCCTGTCATTTTACATGATTCAGTGATCCAGGATCAAAACACTGCATCGTGTTAATAATAATATCCTTTAACAGAGCCTTTATTTATCTTTCGTGACTGACTGACATGTTGAAGCATTCAGGCCAGACTTCTCTTTGAGTTTCTGTATGATTAGATAAAATTATGTATTTTTGCCAGGAATCTCACAGAAATAATGTTCTTCCTTTCCTATACCTGCAAGTACATGGTCAGTTTATTCCACTATTAGTGATGTTAATTTTGGTCACTTGATGGATAGCCTTTCTGATTTCCTTTATTAATAAGTATTTAGGAATTTATAAATATTCTATTATTCATCAGACTTTATCCACTCTTTATGGTACCCATTGATGCTTCTTCTGTCTCCATAATTCCTTCTATGTTTATAAATTGGCATTCTACTTTAGGGAACATTTCCTTTTTCCTTCTACTTATTCAATTATGTGCCTTCATAGTATTGTGAACTCTTAGTCATTATAACAACCCATTATTGTAATTATTTATTTGATTATCTAATTATTCTAGATTTGGCCAATGACAGCCTCTTCAAGCTGGTCCCTCTGTCCATTTGATAGGGCCTTGCCATCACTTTCAGGTTGGTGGTATGTTCCATGTTCAATTTCTACTTTCTCTATCCCTGCCTCAAAATAAATTCTTTGACCAAACAAATTCTGCTTCCTTTTAGTGGATAATGATGTTTAACAAATCAAGGTCTGGGCATTAGTTATGTTAATCAATACTGGCATATCACTGTCTCCACACTCAATTGGTGTGAATTATGCATGTTCATTTTAACTGGTATACCATTGCTTTTAATACTACTCAGTAGAAAGAGGCATATGTCTATGTGTAGGTATGGGTTTATGTATGCATACATATATCTAATCTCTCTCTTGGTCACCATTAATAGTCAGGTGAATAGGTACATACTTACAATACATAATGCATGCATATGTACTGAAATTTCCTACTCCACTCAGCCACACAGGGTGAATTCTCGTCTGCTCAATTTTCATATCTGTTAGCACCTTTTTGAGTAACGCAAATTCATGCTCATGTTACACTCAGTATTATATTTGTTCAATCCTAGAATATATAAAATACTCTGAAAATTGTAAAAACCAAGCCCACTATCTAGACTTCACCATATTTGGAAAGTTTTTTAGATTCTTACAGAGAAAGTCACAAACATTAGTTTCTAATTCATTGCATGGCAAATATGCATTCCTGTGCAAACTACCCACTATCAAAATATGGTGCTTTTCTAAAACATGAGAAACATGTTTGTGCCCCTTCCCATCCTACTGAGAAGCACCAGTTTTCTGATTTTTTCAGTATACATCAGTCTTGGCTGTTATGAACTTCACAAATCCTTAACTATCTGCTGTATTACGTAACTTATTTTACTGAACCTAAATCATAGAGATTAATGAATGTACTGTGTGTACCAATATTAATATCATGAGTGCTCTCTCTCTCTCTCATAGAACTCTATTATATCATTGTATATATACTAAAATTTATAATTTCTCTATAGACTAGGGTTGTTTTTGCAGTTTTGTGACTACAAAACATCTTCTATAAGCCATTTTTGGGGGATTTATGGTTTTATTTTTCTTGGGTAAAAAAGAGGAAATGGTAGGTCATATATGATGGACAATATAAAAAATTAAGAAATACTTTCTCTAAGTAATTGTTTTATTTTATCAGAAAATTATTCAAAAGGATGGCAAAAAATGTGTATTATGAAAAAAATATGAATAGATTTCAAAAATTTTTTGTATCAAAGTAAACTTAAACCTATTATCCATGAACTTTCTGAATACCTGCATGCTACCAAGTATGAGCTTCCATAACTGCACATTAAACATAACAATTGACATTGTTAATCTTTGTAATTTTAGTCATTCTAATTATTTTGTACTCATATCTAACTGTGGTTTTATTTTGCATATTTACAATAACTAATAATGTTGATCTTTTTAAAACTGATTATTTAATTTTGTATCTTTTTTGTTAATTGTACCTGTGTTTTACCCGTGAAAATTTTTTGTGCTATTTATTATTTATTGAGATTTGGTGTTCTTTGTGTCTTTTATGTGCTCATCTCTAATTGGCTATATGTTTTCAGAGGATTTTTTCAAAGTATGTGTCTTTTCTCTTCATTTTCTTAAGCATTTTTTTAAAAAAATTATTTACGTAAGGTGAACACATTTCATGTATTTCATATATACAGATTTAAAAACATATAATGATACTTCCCACACTACCCTTCTTCCTGCCCATGCTCCCACCCTCCACACACCTTCCTTTCTTATTTTTCTTATAACTTTACAATGACATATTTTCAGCTTATTTTATAAAATAAACCCTCTACTAAGTAAAAAAATCAGTAAGTAGTAAGTAGAAAAACCACTGTTCCTCAAGAGTATAGACAAGGGCTGTAAGCAATAATCAAATCTCAGAATTTCAATTTCATTCATATACATTACATTTTTTTGTACTATTAGTTACAAACCAGAGAAAACATGTTCATCTTTTTGGGACTGGCTTATTTAAACATAATGGTTTCCACTTGTATCCATTTTGTTGCAAAAGACAGGATTTAATTATTTTTTATGACTGAATAGTTTTCTATGTGTGTGTGTGTGTGTATGTATGTGTGACTATGTATGTCATCTGTCGATGGACATCTGGATTTTGTCCTTATCTTAGCTATTGCAAGTTGATCTGCAATAAACATGGGAGTACAGATAACTCTTTAATACACTGACTTCATTTTATTTGGCTAAATTCCTAGGAGTGGGATGACTGGGTGAAATGGTAGATCCATTTTCAGATTTCTGAGGAATCTCCATACTGTACTCCATAAGGGTTGTACTAGTTTATACTCCTGCTCTTTTTTGCTTTCCATTAGCCTGGAATATCTTTTTCCATCCTTTTACTTTCAGTCTGTGTATATCTTTATTCTGAGGTATGTTTCTTGTAGGCAGCAAGCATATGGGTCTTGTTTTTAATCCATTCAGCCAGTCTATATCTTTTAATGGAAGGATTTAGGCTATTTGCATTCAAAGTATTATTGATATGTAATGACTAGATCTTGCCATTTTTCCATAAATATCCCTATTGTTTCCTTGTATTTCCTTTGTACTTTTACTAGGAGATTTCTTGCATTTACATTCTTTTATAATGATGACAGTTTCTGTGTGTAGCACATCCTTAAGTATCTGGATGAGTAGTGACAAATTTTGGCATTTTCTCCTGTTTTGGAAGGTTTTTATTTCATCTTCATTTATAGATGGGAACTTTGCATGGTACACTATCTTGGGCTCAAGATTTTTTTTTCTTTTAAGTATTTGACTATGTCCTTCCATTCTTTCCTAGCCTGTAGGGTTTCTGAAGAGAAATCAGCTGTCTCATTGGAGTCCTCAGAACGTGATCTGGCATTTCTCTCAAGCACATTTTAGTTTTTTCTTTATGTATTACAGTTGAAAGTTTTACTACAATGTGTTATGGTAAAGATCTTTTCTGGCCATATCTATTAGGAGTTCTATGTGCTTCCTGTACTTGAATGACTCTTTCCCTATCCAAAATAGGGAAGTTTTTGGCTATTATTTCACTCCAAAGGCCTTGTAATCCATTCTCTCTTTCCATTTCTTAAGAAACTCCTAGGACCCATATTTGGTCATTTGATAGTATGCCATAAATCTTGAACACTATTTTTAGTTTTTCTAATTTTTTTCTTCTTTTTTTTTTTTATTTGTCTGAGATGTTTCCAAAGATGTTTCATTAGCTTGGATATTCTTTCTTTAGCTACAAAGTATATTGTTAATGCTTTCCACAGGAGTCACTGTGCACTTACTCCTCATGTAGGATCTCTATCCTTAATGTGCTGTACATTGAGATTTAATGCTATAATGAGTACTCAAACAATATATTTCACTTTGTGTTTCTATGGGGGTGCAAACTGTTGAAATCCTTACTTAATGCATACTAAACTGATCCTCTGTAAAAAAAAAAAAAAAAAAAATTATCAATTCCCAACTTGACTCTCACTGGGATTAAACATGACAATAGGTCTGATCTGATTTCATCATCATTTAAAAAAAATCATCTATTATTTTTCACTTTATGTTTCTGTGTGGGAGCAAACTGTTGAAATCCTTACTTAATGTATACTAAGCTGATCTTCTGTATATTAAGATAATCGAAAATGAGTCTTGATGTGAATGGAAGGGGAGAGGGAGTGGGAAAGGGGAGGGTTGTGGGTGGGAGGGACGGTATGGGGGGGAAGCCATTGTAATCCATAAGTCGTACTTTGGAAAATTATATGCATTAAATAAAAGTTTAAAAAAAAAAAGAATTCTTCATTTCTAATATTTCAGTTTGATTTCTCTTAAGTATTTCTATCTCCCAGCATAACTTTTCATCCATGTCATACATGGATTTCTTTAACTCATGAATTTGCATCTCATTGTTTTTGATAATTTAAAAAAAAAAAAAAAAAGATGTATCTATCTGAAAGGCAGAGACACAGAGAAGCAGAGGTAGAGAGAGAGAAAGAGAGAGAGATAGAGGTCTTCCATCCAGGTTCACTCCCTGATGGCCATAATGGCAATAGTTGTGCCAATATGAAGCCAGGAGCTTCCTCTGCACCCTGATGCCAGCACAGGGGCCTAAGGACTTGGGCCATGTTCTACTGCCTTCCTAGGTCACCGCAGAGAGCCAGATCAGAAGTAGAGCATCCGGGACTTGAACTGTCACCCACATAGAATGCTGGCACTGCAGGCAGTGGCCCCACCTACTATGCCACAGTACTGGCCTTTTTGAGTAATCTTATGATCATTCTTTTGAATCCTTTTTCAAGCATTTCATCTTTGTTTTTACATTCTAATATTGAAGTGTTGTTGTGTTCATTTGGGGAGTCATTTTGTCTTCCTTGTTTATGTGTCTCGCATTTCTGTGTTTATTTTTATTTTTTTAAAGATTTATTTATTTATTTGAAAGAGTTACACAGAGAGAGAAGGAGAGGCAGAGAGAAAGGGCTTCCATCCTCTGGGTCACACCCTAATTGGCTGAAACAGCCAGAGCTGCAACGATCCAAAGCCAGTAGCCTGGAGCTTCTTCCTGGTCTCCCATGCAGCTGTAGGGGCCCAAGGACTTGGACCATCTTGTACTGCTTTTCCAGGCCATAGCAGAGAGCTGAATCAGAAGTGGAGCAGCAGGGACTTGAAACGGCACCCACATTGGAATCTGGCACTGCAGGTGGCAGCTTTACCCACTATGCCACAGTGCTGGCCTGGCCCCTCTATTTATTTTTAGGCATTTGTGGAACTGTTGTTGGTTTTCAACTCTGATGGCTTTTATCTTTGAAATTTGCCTCTGTGGCTTAGTGGGGTATCTGCTCCTTTACTGGATATTCAGAGATGTGTGCAGAGTCGAGTCAGGAAGCTCAGGTTGGAGCTCAGGCGTGGTGAAAGAGTCCAAGGTCACACCAAAGACGGGGATGGTGTCTGTTGTCAGCAGGGGTGAGGAAATGATGATGTCAGCTGGTGTGATCCCTGTCTCACTTCCCCCCTACCAAAATGATCAATGCCAGGGGCAAGGCCACAGCAGCTACACATCCTACCCACATATGTTCATGAACCACAAAGAGGCTCTACGCAGTCCTCAGTGTGAGCACAGAACGCTCTGCAATGACCCACCCTAGGCACTCAGTTGACTTTGAGCCTATGAAGCGAGACACAGTGATTGCCCAGAGACCCAGCTCTACCCCACACCCTATTGTGCAGTCACAGAATTCCCACAGTCATAATGTGCTGGGCTCCCACAGTCACAGGAAGCAGGGGATTCACCCTCAGCCCCGAGAGCCTGCTCTGTCCACAGAGGAAGCCGTGGCATTCCCAGAGCCAGCTGTCTGTCAGTACCACCTTGGCAGTGTGAGCCTGAGAGCCTGTGATAGAGTGGGAGGAAGGGAGCACCTCACAGGCTCAAGTGGGCACCCTGTCTCCTGCCAACAGTCTGGGCCAGACTCAAGGTCAGTGGGGACCATGATGTATCCCTTAGATAAAATCCCCTGGGTGCGCGAGTGCTTGCCTTACTAAGACGGGTCTTCCTCCTTGCTGGTTATGGGCAGACCTTGTGGGGGGGTTGGGAAGCAGGGCACGTGCTCTCCAGTCTCCAAGTCAGGGTGGTTCACAAGGTTCACAAGGCAGTGACCTGGGTTGCTGCAGACTCCTCTCACTTCTCTTAACATGGTGTCTCCTCCCGATTCTGATTCTGATGCAGATAGGAACAGAGCAGAGGTGCCCTGCTCTACTTTGAGCTGCTGAGTGTGGTGCTCTGTGGAAGCTGGGGAGAAGGAAGCAATGTGGCTTCCCTGCTCCAAGCCTGACAGTTGCTCAGACCCCAGTCAGCTCCCCAGGCCAAGGCAAAAGCCATGGGTGACTGTAGAATCCCTGCTCAGCTAAAACGAGTAGAGGTGTCCAGCAATTTCCTCCTACCTAGATTGGGATGATGGTGGCTCACAGCCAGCAGCTGCAGTGGTGTCTCTGTGTTCTCTCCTCTCGGACCTTGGAGTTTTCATTATATTTCATTTTTCACTTCTTTGTGGAAATTTCCTGTCCATCAGACCTCTGGAAACACAGTCATTCCTTTGTTCTTTTCATATCCCAGAGCAGTTTAAGTTAGTGTGGTTACACCCTATTCAGCCATCTTGGAGCCCTTAAGCATGTATTTTTGTTGTTAATATTTGTAAGGTTGATAAACTCTCTATATTATACTTTTAGTAGTATTGTTACAGACCCCCCTCCTGCTTGCCATTAAGGAGCGAGTTGTGGGGAATGCTACAGACTCCCTGCCCCTTGTTATCAAAGCGCCAGCTGGGTCTAAGCAAACCTGTACTGCCTGGTCCCACACCTGACATAAAGGCCTAGTCACATACCTAAAATAAGATAGTTGTGCGCTCCTGAAACTGCTCTAAGTGGCAGTTTACTCATTCCTGTATGTAAAACTACCTTACCTTGCAGTTGTGATTTGTTAATCCCTGAGGGCCTAAATGTGCTCCCTGAAATTGCCCCCAAACTGCCTGAAACTACCACATTACTGCCTTCCTAAATTCAGGGTGTGAAAGTAGGGAAAGACAGAGGATCGGGGCATGACTCTTGAGGCCCAAGTCTTGTCAAGCCCGCATGCGTAAATAAACTGTGTGCCTCTGCTCCCAAAGCTTCAAGTGCCATTTGATTTCCTTGGTCATTGTCCATAATGGTATTTACTATGTTCTGAATGTTTTTGCCTCCTGTCCTCAAAATTTGTATGTTAAAATCCTAACCTCCAAAATGATAGCAGGAGTTGAGGCCTTTGGGAAGTGATTTGGTGTTTGGGATTAATAGGGCCCCTAGAAAGCAGTCTCGTCACTTCTACATGAGGTTACAGTGCAAAAAGAACTCTGTGAATGTCTAAGAACCAGGAAGTCCACCCTCATCAGACACTGAGTTTGCTGATCCCTTGATCTTGGACTTCTCTGCTTCCCAAACTGAGAAATGAATTTGTGTTTTTCATAAACCACCCAGTTTATGGTATTTTGTTAGTGTAGCCCGAAAGGGTAATATCACTTTCTGTTTCTTTGTCTACCCTAAGGTAACAAATACATTCTTCAATGTTTTATTTGAAGAGTTTTATATTTTCAGTTTTCATATTTATTTATATAAATATTATAAGGTTAATATTTTGTGAAGTTGTGAGATTGGGTTCTAGTTTGTTATCTATTCAAATGGCTGCAGAATTGGCTCTAGCACTACTTGTTGAAAAGATTTTCTTTTTCCCACTGCCTTCGTTGAAAATCAATTGACTGTATCTTGGTAGAGCTATTTCTGGATTCATTATTCTATTCCAGTTGTTTTTTTTTGTCTGTTATCACTGAAGATTTATAGTGAGTTTTGATAGCATGCAAATTTTAATATTATTCTTTTTCAAAATCCCTTGTACATTCCAGATCTTTTCAATTTCCCAATACATGTTAGGTTGAGTTTGTTAGTTTTACTAAGAAAGCCTACTTGAATTTTGACTGAGATTATTAAATTCTCCCCAATCTATTTGGTCCTCATTGAGGTGATCACTTCTCTCCCCTTCCCTTGTTTTTCTGCTAATAAAGTGGATTGCATTGAATCACAAACGTTGAACCATCATTTCAATCTTGAGATAAACCCCTCCTGGCAATACTTTGTATACTTTTTATATGTGGTAGTAGATAGAAAACTACCCCAAAGGTGTCTACATCCTAATCACCCAAATCTGTGAATTCAGGGACCTTACCTTCTACGGTACAGGGGCTCTACCAGTGTGATTAAATGAAGAATTTTGGGATGGGGAAATTAGCCTGAATTATTTGGGTGAGCCCAGCGAAAACACAGCATTTTTATAAGAGAAAGAAGGATGATCAGAATCATAGAAGAGAGCAGAAACTGGAGTGTTGTGGGGACACAGTTTGAGAAATAGGAGATGCCTCTAAAAAGCTGGAAAATAGAGGGAAATCGATTCTCCCTAGGGCCTCTGAAAGAATGTAATCCTGATAAACCTCATTTTTGAGGTCTGAACTATGGGGTATTAAGGCTGTGTTTTAAAGCTAATGAACTTTTAGAAATTATTGATAGCATAGTGGGCCATCCTCCACTGCCTTCCCGGGCCACAGCAGAGAGCTGGCCTGGAAGAGGAACAACCGGGACAGAATCCAGTGCCCCGACTGGGACTAGAACCCAGGGTACTGGCGCTGCAGGCAGAGGATTAGCCTAGTGAGCCGCGGTGCCGGCCAGGTCTCTACCTCTTAATACCACTGCATAGAGGATTAAGTTCCATTTGAGGCTTGTTGAGTTACTGGATCTGCAAGTGCATGTTCTCTGTTGGGAGAGGAGGTCTGTTGCTCTTTTGCAGCAGTGGGTTGCTCTTGCTCCAGGATTTCGTTGTTTTTTGTTGTGTTTGTTGCTTTTTCCTAAGGGGTGGCATTCGTTTGTCCCAAGCGATTGAGGTGCTTAGTGGAATTTATCAACAATGGGCATGCTGGAAATTGATCATGGGGATCAATTTTCTTGTGTTTTCCTTCTCTCAGCTTTGATAATCTTAGTCTATTGTTTGAAACAACACCACTTGAAAACACTTATACATTATAATCGGTTTATATACTTTTCTTAGGAAGAAAAAGTCTAATAATTACTATTTGTGTCATGGTTGAAAGTAAAAATCAAATATGAATTTTTAAATAATTGACTTAAGAATATGGTGATTATTTGCTAATATGAAAGTAATACCTTTCAGGTAGCCCCCATTCTAGTATAAGGGAAAGATGCATTTAATTTATTTCTATCCTGATTTATTTTATCATGAATTTAAACCTGCTACATACAAACTTTCCTTAAAACTGGTATTTCTTTGTTGGAAGGTATACAGTCATTGTAGATTCAATTCAGCTAAAACAGGTAACACTGGGATATTTTTCCTTCATTTAGGCAGCAGCAAATTCCTGACACAAAAAAGGTATATAATGTCACCTTGCCTACACAGAATCACTTAGATTATACATATGCAAAGAGGGTACTTCAGGTTTGTATTCCCATTATAAGCCTGAATTTATTCAGAGTGATATTAGTACTTAAGCACTAATGTATTCCATTTGTAAAATACTGCCATTAAACATTCAAATAGAGGTTCCATGTATCCATCAAGCCATTAGCAATGTTATTCTCCTTTACTCCTGCACATGGGCTGCTATCTTTCAAATATGTGCCATTTGAATCATATTTGAATACTTATTAGGCAAATTATTAAAATCCATTGTGCTTTTTTGAAAATAGGCATTGTTTTAGCATAGATGTATTTACAAATAATAATTACAAACCCCTTGTTGGATTAATTTGTTTGTAATTGGTAAATCTTTCAAAATAGAAAGGTAAAATAGCAGTATAATGAGTCACCCATATAATTCTATTACGTGATTTTTTTCATGAAATTCAAAAAGCCGTTTTAATACTTCAGCCTAATATGTATTTGGTAGATATTGGCATTTGTAGAGACAAATCAACTTTTAAATGATTGACACATGGAGATCAGATTTCCTGGCTGGATTAGTTGTCTCACAAGTACAGTTTGAATGAAATGGTAATTGGTGTTTCCTGTTTTGGTGATACTGGATCAGCCTTTGTTATATGTCATGATCTTTCCTGCACCATATGCAAAGAATGTTGTGGTTCATGATAATTAGGGGGCTGACATTTGTAAATAGATAAACCAGAGTGTATTTAGGGCCATGCTTACAAAAATACTTTCAGACAGTTGTATTCCCACATGTAATCTTATAAAGAAAGGATTGTACTGGTGTCCAAGATTACCCATCATCTCTGGCCTACTTTATGTGCACAGTCACATAGAAGCATATCCTGTGCCATCAATCATGTATCTCTGCAGAAGAATAAATATTTAAGAAGAGATGTTCTATGGTGAGATCTTTGTACAAAGCAAGGGTCTTACTTAATTTTGGATCCTTAGAGCTTTGCACATAATGGTCATATAGTTATTTTTTGAATGAATGATTATATTTATTTATGCATGAATATAAATACATTGAGGAATGCCAACTTTGTGCTGGGTAAGTGCTATGTTGTATTTTATTGATTTTTTTTAATCCTATAAAATAATGCAGAGTAGGAAGAAGGATTTCCTACTAGTCTCTGTGTTGAAGCTTACCTACCCACGTTTTCTTGCTTTTGATTAATTTTACAAGATATACTTTGGGGAATCTTACTTTCAATCCACATATACCCCATAAGGTGCTCTACAATAACTTTTAGCCCTGTGTTTGAAGGGGCTGATTGGATATATCAGTATCATCAATACCCTTAAGGAAAAAAGTGACAGACACACTAATATGTGTAAAGCATGCTCTTTAAGAAATTATAAAACCTGAAGCTAAAATTGGAAAATGGATTTTTGGTCAGAGACAGGTTTTCTAACGGAATCTTATTCAAAAAAAATCTGTTTCAACGTGTACAACCACTGGTTGTTTATGAATGTCTACAAAATGGCACATGTATCATGTACAGCTTAGCAGAAAGAATGTTGAAACAATTTTTATTGATCTATCCATCATCAATATGAACTGTAAGGTTAGTATTTTATAAAAATTCCATTTCTTAATGATTCCAATATGTTAAAGTCTGCACATAGGTTATAGACACTTAATTAGTAATTTATATTAACTGAACACATTCATCAGCTGTAACCTTTTAACTCATTTGAATGACTGCTTTTCTTTAATTTTGGGTTGTCCTTGTTGTTATTGATGTGATTCACTCTATCTCCAGCTTACTGAAAAGAATCAATTTCACAAAAGTAGCTCACTGATTTGTAAAATTATACTGAAAATAAATAGTACAATATTTTAAGATTTATTTATTTATTTGAAAGGCAGAGTTACAGAGAGGCAGAAGCAGAGGCCCAGAGAGAGAGCGGTCTTCTATTGGCTGGCTCATGTCCCAGAAAGTCTCAACCACTGGAGCTGTGCTGATAGGAAGCTAGAAGCCAGGAACTTCTTCCAGGTTGCCCACCCAGGTGCAAGGGCCCAAGCACTTTGGCCATCTTCCACTGCTTTTCCAGGCCGCAGCAGAGAGCTGGATAGGAAGTAGAGCAGCTGAGACTCGAACCAGCACCCGTCTGGGATTCCTGCATTGCAGGCAGTGGCTTTATCCACTACACTACAGCACTGGCCCCAAATATTACAATTTTGAATAACATTTAAATATATTGATGAATGGAATTCAGTGTGACTATAGAATACAAATTTAAATTCATCTTCAGTTAATCTTTTAGAGTGTTGATTTTGTATAAGCAATCTAAACAAGTATGAAATAGGGATGATTAACAATCTTTGTATCTATACTCAGCAAAACACTACTCACACATTCAAAGCCTGTAATATTTATTGTGTGCTGTGTACCATGCAGAGTTATAGAAACTGGAAATACATCACTAAACCAAACTCCAAACTCTTAGAAGCTTATGTGTAGGAGAAAGTAAACATATTATATTTATATATATATATAAATATATATATTCATGCACATGTATATAGAGTATATTTATACATAAATAGTATAAATAACAATTTAGATGGATAATAACTACTATGGAGATTAAAACAGAATAAAAGAAATAACAGGTGATAAAAGTGGAGGAAGGGGATGTTTTTAGAGCATGATCAAAGAAAGTCTCTCTGTGATGTAAAACTGGCATAGAACAGAGGAAAAGCATAGATGCCTGAAATAGGAAATTCCTAGCGACCATGGTGTGCTTGTGAGGCACATGCTCTGGGTCTCCCTGTGCCAACACCCGCTGCAGCCTTGCAGCTCGCAGCCCACAGTGGCAAAGCCTTCCTTCACCATTCCCCTGTGCTGTAGCGTGTAGGAGAGTCATCGGCACTCTCTTCGTGGCTATGGCTGTCTCTTTGAAGTAGACCTACAGGCTTATTCCAGAAAATATTTCTGGTCGCTGCAATTGGCAAGACTTAAAGGATGTTATACAACAAGCAGAAGTAACCTATGCGATATAAAAACACAAACAAGGCCAGGGCTGTGGCTCACTTGGTTAATCCTCCGCCTGTGGCACCGGCATCCCATATGGGCACCAGGTTCTAGTCCCGGTTGTTCCTCTTCCAGTACAGCTCTCTGCTGTGGCCCAGGAGGGCAGAGGAGGATGGCCCAGGTCCTTGAGCCCTGCACCCACATGGGAGACCAGGAAGAAGCACCTGGCTCCTGGCTTCAAATCAGCGCAGCGCCGGCTGTAGTGGCCATTTGAGAGTGAACCAATGGAAGGAAGACCTTTCTCTCTGTCTCTCTCTGTGGGGAGCAACTCGGACTAGACTAAGTTACTGGAATTAAGACTTATTCTATGCATCTGCTCT